>NW_026974567.1:0-87027 GCF_015220805.1 Pogoniulus pusillus
TAGTGGGAGGGGGGGCAGTGGGTGCTGAGGGGTGGGGGGCAATGGTAATAGGCAGCAGTGGGGGGTGCTGGGGGGGGCAATGGGTGCTGGGTGGTGCTAAGGCATGGGGGGGTGATGGTAATGGGGGGGGGTGCTGGGGGGGCAGTGGGTGCTGGGGCGGGGCTGGGAGGTGCGGGGGGGGGGGAGGGGGTGCTGAGGTCTTCCAACACCCCCAGCCCCGGCGCTGGTGGCACCTACGTAGAGGTGGCTGCTGGCATAGACCCCCTGGGCATCCAGGTGGCAGCGGCTGTCGGGGGGCAGGACGATGCCCCCCAGCTTGCCATCCCCTGCCGTGTGGAAGGCATCGTCGGAGGCGAAGACCAGCAGGCGGGTGGCAGGGCGCCAGCCAATCAGCTCCTGGGGGGGGGGGCACAGCTCCCCTGGCACAGAGCCACCCACGGGCAACCGCTGCAGGGGCCCCCACGCTCACCTGGCACAGGAACCCCCCCCCCAAGATCACCTGGCACAGGAACCCCCCCCCAAGCTCACCTGGCACAGGAACACCCCCCCCCCAAGCTCACCCATCCCAAGGTCTCCAAGCCCACCTGGCACAGGGCATCTACACTCACCTGGCACTGTGCCACCCAAGCTCACCTGGCACAGGGTCCCCACTCTCACCTGGCACAGGGTCCCCAAGCCCACCTGGCACAGTGTCTCCAGGCTCACCCGGCACAGGGTCCCCACACTAGCCTGGCACATAGCCCCCCCCCCAAGCCCACCTGGCACAAGGTCCCCAGACTCGCCTGGCACAGGGTCCCCACACTAGCCTGGCACAGGGTCCCCACTTTCGCCTGGCACAAAGTCCCCAGGCCCACCTGGCACAGGGTCCCCAGACTCGCCTGGCACATAGCCCCCCCCCAAGCCCACCTGCCCCCCTTGCAGGGTGCCCGGGCTCACCTGGCACAGCGCCACCTGCAGGATGGCATCGAAGCCGCCCTCGGGCGCGTCCAGGTTGGCAGAGATGCGCTGGGCACGGACCCGAGCGGAGAACTGCTGCGGGTCGGCGGTGAGGGAGAGGAGGTGGCGGAAGGCTGCGGGGGGGGCGCAGGGCACCTCCCGCTCCGGGCAGGGGTTCCGCAGCCTGCTGGGCACGGTGCTGACGTAGGGCAGCACAGGCTTGTCCACGAAGGAGCCGAAGCCTGGGGGGCACAGCAGGCGTCGGGGGGGGTGGGGGTGGGCATCAGAGTGCCCCCAGATGCCAACTCACCTCCCTACTGCCACCAGCAAAGAGGCACCAAAACACCCCCAGATGCCAACTCACTTCCCTACTGCCACCAGGGAGGCATCAAAGCACCCCCAGGTGCCAACCTATTCCCTAATGCCACCACCAGAGAGGCACCAAAGCACCCCCAGATGCCAACTCACTTCCCTACTGCCTCCAGGGAGGCATCAAAGCACCCCCAGGTGCCAACCTATTCCCTAATGCCACCACCAGAGAGGTACCAAAGCACCCCCAGATGCCAACTCACCTCCCTACTGCCTCCAGGGAGGCATCAAAGCACCCCCAGGTGCCAACCTATTCCCTACTGCCACCACCAGAGAGGCACCAAAGCACCCCCAGATGCCAACTCACCTCCCTACTGCCACTAGGGAGGCATCAAAGCACCCCCAGGTGCCAACTCACCTCCCTGCCACCAGAGAGGCACCAAAGCACCTCCAGATGCCAACTCACCTCCCTACTGCCACCACCAGAGAGGCATCAAAGCACCCCCAGATGCCAACTCACCTCCCTACTGCCTCCAGGGAGGCATCAAAGCACCCCCAGATGCCAACTCACCTCCCTGCCACCAGGGAGGCACCAAAGCACCCCCAGATGCCAACTCACCTCCCTACTGCCACCCCCAGGGAGGCACCAAAGCACCCCCAGATGCCAACTCACCTCCCTACTGCCACCAGAGAGGCACCAAAGCACCCCCAGATGCCAACTCACCTCCCTACTGCCTCCAGAGAGGCACCAAAGCACCCCCAGATGCCAACTCATCTCCCTACTGCCACCAGAGAGGCACCAAAGCACCCCCAGATGCCAACTCATCTCCCTACTGCCTCCAGGGAGGCATCAAAGCACCCCCAGATGCCAACTCACCTCCCTACTGCCTCCAGGGAGGCATCAAAGCACCCCCAGGTGCCAACCTATTCCCTAATGCCACCACCAGAGAGGCACAAAAGCACCCCCAGATGCCAACTCACCTCCCTACTGCCTCCAGGGAGGCACCAAAGCACCCCCAGATGCCAACTCACCTCTACTGCCCCCACAAGAGAGGCACCAAAGCACCCCCAGATGCCAACTCACCTCTACTGCCCCCACCAGAGAGGCACCCAAGCACCCCACAGACACCACCTCCCTCCCCCCCTGCCGCAGTGCCCTGCTGGTGCCCCCCGTGGTGCCCACCGATGCGCAGGGAGGCGGTGGCATTGCCCAGGGCTGCCAGCAGGTCTGTGCCCAGCCTGTGCAGGTGCTCCAGGTCGTCCCTCATGGAGTAGGAGAGGTCCAGCAGGTAGTAGAGGTCCACAGGGTGCCCCTGGAGCCTGCGGAACCTCACCTGGAAGCTCTGCTCCTCCCCTGGCAGCAGCGGGCAGGAGGGCATCAGAGCCCTGGCACAGCTCAGCAGCGTCGTCCCCCCCCCCCCTCCCGGGCAGCCAGTGCCAGCCTCCAGCCAGTCACAGAGCTGTGCTGTGCCAGCCCCCAGCGTGGGCACAGCTACAGCAGCTGCCACCTTCCCCTGTGCCCAGCCATTGGCGTCCTCCAGCCATTGGCATCCTGCAGCCACCTCCATCCTTCATCATCATCCTCCATCCATCATCATCATCCTCCACCCATCATCATCATCCTCCATCCACCTCCATCCTCCACCCATCATCATCATCCTCCACCCATCATCATCCTCCATCCACCTCCATCCTCCACCCATCATCATCATCCTCCACCCATCATCATCATCCTCCATCCACCTCCATCCACCATCATCCTCTCTTTACCTCCATCTATCATCATCATCATCATCCATCCTCCATCCACCTCCATTCCTCATCCATCTCTATCCATCATCATCATCCTCCATCCACCTCCATCCCTCCATCCACCTACCTCTATCCATCATCATCATCCTCTCTCAACCTCCATCCATCATCATCATCCCCTTCCATCCCTCCATCCATCTCCATTCATCATCATCCTCCATCCACCTCCATTCCTCATCCATCTCTATCCATCCTCTATCCACCTCCATCCATCTCTATCCTCCATCATCATCATCATCATCATCATCATCATCATCATCCATCCACTTCCATCCCCCATCCACCTCCATTCCTCATCCATCTCTATCCATCCTCCATCCACCTCCATCCATCTCTATCCATCCTCCTCCTCCTCCTCCTCCTCCTCCTCCATCCACTTCCATCCCCCATCCACCTCCATCCCTCCATCCACCTACCTCTATCCATCTTCATCCTCCATCAACCTCCATCCTCCCTCTACCTCTATCCATCATCATCCTCCTACCTCCATCCATCTTCATCCTCCATCCACCTCCATCCTCCCTCTACCTCTATCCATCACCACCATCCACCTCCATCCATCTCCATTCATCATCATCCTCCATCCACCTCCATCCCTCCACCTTAATCCTCCATCCACCTCCATCCCTTCATCCACCTCCATCCACCATCATCATCCTCCATCCACCTCTATCCTTCCACCTCCACCCTCCATCTGCCTCCATCTCTCCCCCTCCATCTCCATCCCTTTCTCCCACCCTCTCCCTCTCCAGCTCCACCCATCCCTATCCCTCCATCTCCCTCCCCTCCCCCCCCTCGCTGCCCCTCACCAGGCCTCAGCAGGACCTGCACCTTCTGGGGCCTCAGCTGGGTGGGTGCAGCCCCCCCCGGGCCCCCCCCAGCCCCCAGCTCCTCATCCTGCAGCATCCTGACGCTGCCCTGGGGCTGCACCACGGCCTGGGGCGGGCACCCTGCGAGCTGCAGCAGCTCCCGCGGGGCACAGCGAGGGGCAGCAGCCTCGGCCCCCCCCGGGAAGCCCTGCAGGAGGTGGGGGAGGGAGGGGGGAGTCAGCACTGGCACCCCCCCACTGCAGCCCTCCTGCACCCCACAACCCCCTGGCACCCACCCCCCTGCGCCCCACATCTGTCCTCTGTATCCCAACCCTTGCTCTGCACTCAACGCCCCCCAACCCCCATCCCCCAAACCCCCTGCACCCCAAATCCTCTGCACCCCAAACCCCCTGCACCCCAAACCCCCTGCACCCCACACCCCCTGCACCCTACACCCCCTGCACCCCACACCCCCTGCACCCCAAATCCCCTGCACCCATCCCCTGCACCCCACACCCCCTGCACCCTACACCCCCTGCACCCCACACCCCCTGCACCCCAAACCCCCTGCACCCCAAATCCCCTGCACCCCACACCCCCTGCACCCTACACCCCCTGCACCCCACACCCCTTCTGCACCCCACACCCCCTGCACCCCACACCCCTTCTGCACCCCACACCCCCTGCACCCCAAATCCCCTGCACCCCAAATCCCCTGCACCCCAAACCCCCTGCACCCCAAATCCCCTGCACCCATCCCCTGCACCCCACACCTCCTGCACCCCAAATCCCCTGCACCCCAAACCCCCTGCACCCCACACCTCCTGCACCCCAAATCCCCTGCACCCCAAACCCCCTGCACCCCACACCCCCTGCACCCCAAATCCCCTGCACCCCTTTTGCACCCCACATCCCCTGGCACCCATCCCCTGCACCCCAAAACCCCCTGCACCCCACATCTGTTCTCTGTATCCCAACCCCCTGCACCCCACATCCCTTCTGCACCCCACACCCCCTGGCACCCACCCCCCTCCCCCCAAACCCCTGCCCCCCACATCTCATTCCCCTTTGCACCCCAACCCCCACCCCCTGCCCCCCCCAAATCCTCTGCCCTCCACCCCCCATCTCCTGCCTCCCCCCAGCCCCCCCTGTCCCCATCCCTTCTGCCTTCAGCCCCTCCTCACCCCCCCAAACCCCTTCCCCCCAGCACCCCACAAGGGCGGGGGGGGCCAGGGGGGGTGCTGGGTCCTGTGTCCCCTCCCCCCCCCCCCCCCAGCTGTTTGTCACTGAGGTTTGTGCTGCTTCCTGGTGCCAAACCGCAGGGACAGGGCGGGGGGGGGGCAGGGACCCCGCAAAGGGGGTGGGGAGGGGACACACCCAGGGAAGTGGGGGGGGGACACACAACGGAGACCATCCTCCCCCCCGGGCCATGGGAACCTTGGGGGGGGACACAGAAGACCCCCCCCAAGGACACAGAGGACCCCCCCCTCGGCGACAGGGGGACCCCCAGGGATGGGGGAGGGGGGGGGTGTCGAAATGACTCCGAGTGTGAGAGGGGTCCGGGGGGGGGACATGGCCGCAGGAGAGTGGGGTCAGGGGAAGCACCGCGGGGGGGGACTGCTGGTGCGGGTGAGGGGGGGGGGTCAGGGGGGGCGGGTTTGGGTCTGGAGTGGGGGAGTGGGGAGGGGGGGGGGGGTCAGGGGGGGTGGGTTTGGGTCCGGTTGGGGGGGGGGTTTGGGGGGGTGGGTTTGTGTCCGGGGAGGGGGGGGTCAGGGGGGGTGGGTTTGGGTCCGGAGTGGGGGTCAGGGGGGTGGGTTTGGGTCCGGTTGGGGGGGGGGGGTTTGGGGGGGTGGGTTTGTGTCCGGGGAGGGGGGGGTCAGGGGGGGATGGGTTTGGGTCTGGAGTGGGGGGGGTGAGGAGGGGGGTGGGGAGGTCAGGGGGGGTGGGTTTGTGTCCGGAGTGGGGGGGGGGGGAGGTTGGGGGGGGAGTTTGAGCCTGGGGAGGGGGTGTGTGGGGGGGGTCCCGGTGTGTGCCCTCCCCCCCCCTCACCGGGTCCTCGCACCAGGCGCAGCTCGGGTGGGCGCGGACGCAGGCGGCGCAGGACGCGTGGGACTCGCAGGACACTGGGGGGGGGGGGTTAAGTGGGGGTGTGTGTGGGGGGGGGGGGTAAAAGACTCCCCCCCCCCAAGACGCTAAGCCCCCCCCCGAAATCTCATCTACCCTGCCCCCATCCCCCCCCACCCCGGCAGCAGCAGGAACCCCCCCCCGGGGGCTCCATGGTTGATATATGTGGGGGTGGGGGGCGTGGGGGGGGCACATCCTGCCCCTAGGGGTGGGGGTGAATAAAAGACCCCCCCCAAGACGTTAAGACCCCCCCCAGGGGCTCCATGGTTGAATATGGGGGGGGGGGGGGGCACAACCTGCCCCTGGGGGGTGCTAAAAGGACGATAAGAGACTCCCCCCCCACGACCCCAGCCTCATCTGCCCTGCCCCCCCCCCCCCGGCAGCAGCAGCAAGAGACCCCCCCCCGGGAGCTCCCTGCTTGGAATGTGTGTAGTGATGGGGGGGGGGGGGCACATCCTGCCCCCGCGGGTGGGGGTGAGTAAAAGACCCCCCCCAGATGCTAAGACCCCCCCAGACGCTCAGACCCCCCCCAGTCTCACCTGCCCTGGCCCCCCCGCAGCAGCAGAACCCCCCCGGGAGATCCATAGTGGGGGGCATATGGGGGGGGGGGGCAACATCCTAGCCCCATGGGTGGGGGTGAGTAAAAGACCCCCCCCAGACGTTCAGACCCCCCCAGACGCTCAGACCCCCCCCCAGTCTTACCTGCCCTGGCCCCCCCCGGCAGCAGCAGCAGCAGCAGGAGCCCCCCCGGGAGCTCCATGCTTGGGATGTGTGCGTTGGGGGGAGGGGGGGGTAAGGGGGGGGACCACATCCTGCCTCTAGGGGTGGGGCTGGGGGGGGGGAAACGGACGCGGGGGGGGGGGGAGCACACCGCGGGTGTGGTTGGGGAGCCCCACCCTGACCCCACCCACCGCGAGGAGGGGTTTGGGGGGGGGCAGGTGTAAGGGGGGGGGGGCACAGAGTGACTCTTTTTGGGAGGGGGGGGCATGGGGGGGGTGGGTACAGAGTGACTCTTTTTGGGGGGGGTTTAGGGGGGGGTGGGTTTTAATCCGGGGGGGGCACAGAGTGACTCTTTTTGGGGGGGGGATTTGGGGGGGGGTGGGTTTTAATCCGGGGGGGGCACAGAGTGACTCTTTTTGGGGGGGGGATTTGGGGGGGGGTTGGGTTTTAATCCGGGGGGGGGGGGGCACAGAGTGACTCTTTTTGAGGGGGGGTTTGGGGGGGGGGTGGGTTTTAATCCGGGGGGGGCACAGAGTGACTCGTTTTGGGGGGGGTTTAGGGGGGGGTGGGTTTTAATCCGGGGGGGGGGCACAGAGTGACTCTTTTTGGGGGGGGGATTT
The DNA here is from genome assembly GCF_015220805.1 of Pogoniulus pusillus. NCBI lineage: Eukaryota > Metazoa > Chordata > Aves > Piciformes > Lybiidae > Pogoniulus > Pogoniulus pusillus. Next base: position 7,331 of record NW_026974567.1, read on the forward strand.
GGGGGGGGTTGGGTTTTAATCCGGGGGGGGGGCACAGAGTGACTCTTTTTGGGGGGGGGATTTGGGGGGGGGGGGTTGGGTTTTAATCCGGGGGGGCGCACAGAGTGACTCTTTTTTTGGGGGGGGGGGCACCCTTGGGGGGGGCCCAAGGGCTTTAATGGAGGCTGAGGGGGGAGGGCAGGAGCACCCTGGGGGGGGGCTCTGAGTATTTGGGGGGGGGGCACAAGGGCAGCCTTGGGGAGGGGTCATAAAGTTGTATTTTGGGGGGGACACGACACTGAGTGCACCTTGGGGGGGGGGCACAGAGGGGGCACCCTTTGAGGAGTGTTGAAATGGAGCTTTGTCTTTGGGGGGGGCACTCAGGGGCACCCCTGGGGCGGGGGGGCTGGGTGCTGGGAGGGGCACGGAGGGCACCCCGGGGGGGGCACAATGGTACCTTGAAGCAGGCATCAGACTGGGGTTGGGGGGGGGGGTCAGGGGCACCCCAGTGGGGGGGTCTGGGAGTTGGGGGGCACAGAGTGAGGCTTGGGGGGCGTCTTGGTGCTGGGAGGGGGCACAGGAGCACCCCTGGGGGGGGGCGCTGGGACTGCTGGGGGGGGGCATGAGGGCATCCTTGGGCAGGGGTTGGATGCTTTTGGGGGGGGGTTGGGACTGTTAGGGGCACCCCTGGGGGGGGCTGGGCGCTGGGAGGGGGCACAGAAGGCATCCCTGGGGGGGGCACAATGGCACCTTGGAGTAGGCATCAGACTGGGTGTTGGGGGGGGGCACTCAGGGGCACCCCAGTGGGGGGGTCTGGGTGTTGGGGGGCACAGAGTGGCACCCTTGGGGGGGGGGGAAGGGGCAGAGTGGCACCCTTGGGTGGGGGCCTGGGGGGGGAACAGGGCAGAGTGGTACCTTTGGGTGAGGGTCTTGGGGTTGGGGGCAGAGTGGCACCCTTGGGTGGGGGTCTGGGGGGGGTCAGGGGGCCTTGGGTGGGGGTCTGGGGCGCAAGGGGGCAGAGTGGCACCCTTGGGTGGGGGTCTGGGGGGGGAAGGGGCAGAGTGGCACCCTTGGGTGGGGGTCTGGGGCGCAAGGGGGCAGAGTGGCACCCTTGGGTGGGGGTCTGGGGGGAGAAGGGGCAGAGTGGCACCTTTGGGTGGGGGTCTGGGGGGGGTCAGGGGGCAGAGTGGCACCCTTGGGTGGGGGTCGGGGGGGGAAGGAGCACAGTGGCACCTTTGGGTGGGGGTCTGGGGGGGAAAGGGGCAGAGTGGCACCCTTGGGTGGGGGTCTGGGGGGGGGTGTCAGGGGGCAGAGTGAAACCCTTGGGTGGGTGAGGGTCTGTGGGGGTCAGAGGGCAGAGTGACACCCTTGGGTAGGTGGGGGTCGGGGGGCAGAGTGGCACCCTTGGGTGGGGGTAGGGGGGGAAGGGGCAGAGTGGCACCTTTAGGTGAGGGGCTGGGGGCTGGGGGCAGAGTGGCACCCTTGGGTGGGTGGGGGACTGGGGGGCAAGGGGGCAGAGTGGCATCCTTGGGTGGAGGTCTGGGGGGCAGAGTGGCACCCTTGGGTGGGGCTCAGAGGAGGCAGAGTGGCACCCTTGGGTGGGGGTCTGGGGGGCGGTTGGGCACCACCGGAGCCTCGGGCGGGGCTGAGGAGCAGCGGCGGAGGGCGGCGGCAGGAGCCGGAGCAGCTCTGAGCCGTTTTGGGCTCCGGCAGCGGCGCAGGAGGGGTTGGAAGCTGCTGCGGGTTGGGAACTGCTCACAGCCTGCGGCGGAGAGGCTCGGAACTGCTGCCGGTGCAGGCAGCTGCAGGCAGCAATGAGCCCTGCCCTGAGCCTCCTCTGCTGCAGGCTGCACCCCCCCAGCTCCCTCAGCCTCTCCTCACAGGGCTGTGCTCCAGGCCCCTCCCCAGCCTTGCTGCCCTGCTCTGGGCACCTTCCAGCACCTCAACATCTCTCTGCAATGGAGGAGCCCAGAACTGGGCACAGCACTGCAGGGGTGGCCTGAGCAGTGCTGAGCACAGGGGCACAAGAACCTCCCTTGCCCTGCTGCCCACACTGCTCCTGAGCCAGCCCAGGATGCCATTGGCTCTGCTGCCCACCTGGGCACTGCTGCCTCCTCTGCAGCTCCTCTCCTCCAGCACCCCCAGGGCCCTCTCTGCCTGCCTGCTCTCAGCCACTCTGGCCCCAGCCTGGAGCTGCTTGGGGTTGTTGTGGCCAAAGTGCAGAACCTGCCCTTGGCCTTGTTCAGTCTCATCCCACTGGCCTCTGCCCACCCATGCAGCCTGGCATGGTGCCCCTGCAGTGCTCTGCTACCCTCCAACAGCTCCACAGCTGCTCCCAGCTTGGTGCCAGCTGCAAACTCACTGCTGCTGGACTCAATCCCCTGCTCCAGAGCATCACTAAAGACATTGAACAGGACTGTGCCCAGCACTGACTCCTGGGGGACAGCATTGGTGCCAGCTGCCAGCTGCATGTGGCACCATTCACCACCCCTCTCTGTGCCCATCACTGACCCCTGGGGCACAGCACTGGTGCCAGCTGCCAGCTGCATGTGGCATCATTCACCACCATTCTCTGTGCCCAGCACTGACCCCTGGGGCACAGCACTGGTGCCAGCTGCCAGCTGCATGTGGCACCATTCACCACCCCTCTCTGAACCCATCCTTCCAGCCAGTTCTTGACCCATACCAGAGTGAACCTGTCCAAGCTGCCAGCTGTGCCAGGAGCTTGTTGTGGCAGACGGTGCCAGGCAGACTCCATCCACACCACCAAAGGAGCTCAGGTTGGTCAGGCAGGACCTGCCCTTGCTGAACCCCTGCTGGCTGAGCCTGACCCCTTGGCCACATCCTTTGGTCTTTGGGGCAGGGCTTTGGGTGAGCTAAAACCTCCTCTGCTTGTATCATTCCTGCCTTATCAAATCAAACACATCAGGGGCCAGGGACCCCCCCCCCAGAGCTGCAATGAACTGGTGGAGAATGTGTCACAGAGAGCAGAAAGCTGCTGGGTACATTGAAAACTTATCTTTGGGGGGGGGGATGAAAGAAAAGGAAAGGAAAGAAAAAGGAGGGAGAAAAGAGAGCAGAAAGCTGCTGGGTACATTGAAAACTTATCTTTGGGGGGGGGGAAGAAAAGAAAAGGGAAGAAAAGGGAAGAAAAGGGAAGAAAAGAAAAGGGAAGAAAAGGGAAGAAAAGAAAAGAAAAAAAGAAAAGAAAAGAAAAGAAAAGAAAAGAAAAGAAAAGAAAAGAAAAGAAAAGAAAAGAAAAGAGAAGAGAAGAGAAGAGAAGAGAAGAGAAAAGAAAAGAAAAGAAAAGAAAAGAAAAGAAAAGAAAAGAAAAGAAAAGAAAAGAAAAGAAAAGAAAAGAAAAGAAAAGAAAAGAGAAAAGAAAAGAAAAGTGAAGAGAAGAGAAAAGTGAAGAGAAGAGAAGAGAAGAGAAGAGAAGAGAAGAGAAGAGAAGAGAAGAGAAGAGAAGAGAAGAGAAGAGAAGAGAAGAGAAGAGAAGAGAAGAGAGAAGAGAAAAGAGAAGAGAAGAGCAGAGAAGAGAAGAGCAGAGAAGAGAAGAGAAAAGAGAAGAGAAGAGAAGAGAACAGAAAAGAAAAGAAAAGAAAAGAAAAGAAAAGAAGAGAAGAGAAGAGAAGAGAAGAGAAGAGAAGAGAAGAGAAGAGAAGAGAAGAGAAGAAAGAAAGAAAAGAAAAGAAAAGAAAAGAAAAGAAAAGAAAAGAAAAGAAAAGAAAAGAAAAGAAAAGAAAAGAAAAGAAGAGAAGAGAAGAGAAGAGAAGAGAAGAGAAGAGAAGAGAAGAGAAGAGAAGAGAAGAGAGAGAAGAGAAGAGAGAAGAGAAGAGAAGAGAAGAGAAGAGAAGAGAAGAGAAGAGAAGAGAAGAGAAGAGAAGAGAAGAGAGAAGAGAAAAGAGAAGAGCAGAGAAGAGAAGAGAAAAGAGAAGAGAAGAGAAGAGACGAGAAGAGAAGAGAAGAGAAGAGAAGAGAAGAGAAGAGAAGAGAAGAGAAGAGAAGAGAAGAGAAAAGAAAAGAAAGGAAAAGAAAAGAAAAGAGAAGAGAAGAGAAGAGAAGAGAAGAGAAGAGAAGAGAAGAGAAGAGAAGAGAAGAGAAGAGAAGAGAAGAGAAGAGAAGAGAAGAAAAGAGAAGAAAAGAGAAGAGAAGAAAAGGGAAGAAAAGGGAAGAAAAGGGAAGAAAAGGGAAGAAAAGAGAAGAAAAGGGAAGAAAAGAGAAGAAAAGAGAAGAAAAGAAAAGAGAAGAAAAGAGAAGAAAAGAAAAGAGAAGAAAAGAAAAGAAAAGAAAAGAAAAGAAAAGAAAAGAAAAGAAAAGAAAAGAAAAGAAAAGAAAAGAAAAGAAAAGAAAAGAAAAGAAAAGAAAAGAAAAGAAAAGAAAAAAGAAAAAGGAGGGAGAAAAGAGAGCAGAAAGTTGCTGGGTACATTGAAAACTTATCTTTGTGGGGGGAGAAGAAAAGAAAAGGGAAGAAAAAGGCGAGAGAAAAGAGAGGAGGAGTCGGAGTCGGAGTCGGACACTGAACCCCAGCGCTGGATGGTGAAGCAGCAGAGCGCCTCTAGCACTACAGGACGCGCACGGACACACGGAGGCTGCACGACACCGAAAGCCCCTGGGCTGGGAGGTGCTCCCCAGCCCTCTGCGGGTGCTGAACGCCCGAAGCACACCAAAGGGTCGCCGCAAACGGCTGCGTGGCTTTGCTGGGAGTGCTCCGCCCGGAGAAGAGCTGCTTCTGCCTCGGCGCATCCCTGAGTCGCAGCTCCTTCCTCTGCCCCGACGGCCAGGTGCTGGAGCAGGGGGGAAAGAGAGGGGGCAGAAAGAAGGGAAGCAGTCAGTGGCTGCACTGCTGGCTCAGCCCCCACTGTGGGGCCAGCCCAGCAGAGAGCAGCTGGTTTGCATGCCAGGCTCCACTGCCAGCAGTGGGCACTGCCAGGCACCCTGCAGCGTGGAGGCGCTCAGGGGCAGTCCTTCACCTCTCAGCTCCCCCCCAGCCCCCGTTCAGGCTGTTCCTGTGTTCATGGGCAGAGCCTTCCACGTGGTGGTCTTCGACATCTCGTCTGAGATGTTGATCTCTGAAGGGTCAGACCTGAAAGCAGAGTTTTACACAGCAGTGAGCCAGCAGTGCCCAGGTGGCAAAGAAAGCCAAAGGCATCCTGGCTTGGGTGGCAGCAGGGATAGGAGGGGTTCAAACCCCCTGTGCTCAGCACTGCTGAGGCCATGCCTGGAGTGCTGAGGTCAGCTCTGGGCCTCTCACTTCAGGAAGGACATTTGAGGGGCTGGAGCCTGTCAGGAGAAGGGCAACGATGCTGGAGGATGGCCTGGAGCACCCTGAGGAGGAGCTGAGGGAGCTGGGGGGTGTTGAGGCTGTCTGAGGGGAGACCTCATTGCTCCCTACAGCTCCCTGTGGGGAGGTGGCAGCAAGGAGGGTGCAGCCTCTGCTCCGTGGTGCCAAGGGGCAGGAGCAGGGGAAATGTTGCTTCTGTGTCAGGGAAGGTTCATGGAGCAGCTCAGGAGATACTTCAGCACTGGAAGGGCTCTCAAACCTTGGCACAGGCTGCCCAGGGAGTCACCAGCCCTGGGGATGTGCCAGCAGCCTGTGGGCCTGCTGCTTGGGGCCATGGTTTGGTGTTGACCTGGGTCAAGGGTTGGACTGGATGAGCTCAGAGGTGTTCTGTGATGGAACTGGTGACACTAAGCACATCAGCACCAGGAGCAGGGAGCCCCAGGGAGTCAGAGCTCAGCATGGTTTGGCTGCATTGGATTGGTCTGGTTTGGTCTGGTCTGGATTGGGGAGGAGAATGTGGGAGCTGCAGAGCAGCAGCTCCATGCAGTGGTGTTTAGCCCTGGCCTGAGTTCCAAAGCCACAGCTGGCACAGGTCATGCTTGCAACAACTCATCCACATGTGCAAGGGTCTGCAGTTGTCCTCAGGTGAGTGATGCTGCAAGATCTGGGGGGGGAGGGTGTGGGGGGTGCCAGATGTGAGCTGGGGATCAGAGCCCTGTGATCACCTCCTGTGCCAAACACCTCTCCCAGCTAATCCTGCCAGGAGCACTGGCACCTGGTGCCACTGGCACTGCTGCCACAAGTGTTTACCTGTCCCTGCTTGGCTTGGGCAGATCCAAGCCTTCAGTCTTCCCCAGCTTCAGCTGAACTGAGTTTGCTGCAGCAGCTTCCATCATCTTCTGGGACTCCTGGTGTAAAAAGGGACAAATCATGGGATCACAGAACCAGGCAGGTTGGAAGAGAGCTCCAAGAGCATCCAGTCCAACCTAGCACCCAGCCCTGCCCAATCACCCAGACCATGGCACTCAGTGCCCCAGCCAGGCTTGGCACCAACACCTCCAGCCATGGGCACTGCACCACCTCCCTGGGCAACCCATTCCAGTGCCAATCACTCTCTCTGACAACAACTTCCTAACAACATCCAGCCTAGACCTGCCCTGGCACAGCTTCAGGCTGTGTCCCCTTCTCCTGGCCCTGGCTGCCTGGCAGCAGAGCCCAACCCCACCTGGCTACAGCCTCCCTGCAGGCAGCTGCAGGCAGCAATCAGCTCTGCCCTGAGCCTCCTCTGCTGCAGGCTGCACCCCCCCCAGCTCCCTCAGCCTCTCCTCACAGGGCTGTGCTCCAGGCCCCTCCCCAGCCTTGCTGCCCTGCTCTGGGCACCTTCCAGCACCTCAACATCTCTCTGCAGTGGAGGAGCCCAGAACTGGGCACAGCACTGCAGGGGTGGCCTGAGCAGTGCTGAGCACAGGGGCACAAGAACCTCCCTGCTCCTGCTGCCCACACTGCTCCTGAGCCAGCCCAGGATGCCATTGGCTCTGCTGCCCACCTGGGCACTGCTGCCTCCTCTGCAGCTCCTCTCTCACAGCACCCCCAGGGCCCTCTCTGCCTGCCTGCTCTCAGCCACTCTGGCCCCAGCCTGGAGCTGCTTGGGGTTGTTGTGGCCAAAGTGCAGAACCTGCCCTTGGCCTTGTTCAATCTCATCCCCTTGGCCTCTGCTTAAGTTCTCTGTCTGGGGTCAGAGTGCAGACAAACCAAAGAGGCAGCCAGAGGCCCCACACAAGCTATCCTTTTGTTCCAGCCCACAGCAGCTTTGGCTTTCAGTGCAGCATGGCAAAGCTCTTTCCCACCAAGCATCTGCTCCAGGCTGCCTCATGGCCAAACCTTTCCGTAGTGAGCAGATGTGAGCAGCAGGAATGATTGTGAGGATCATTTTAAAGACCTCAGCTCTGCTCCAGCACTAAGCTCACTGCTAACTGAAGAACAGAAGCATGGCAAGGTGGGACCTCAGCTCTCAGGAGTCATTGCTCTTAACCTCTGGTCAGCCCCCATCATTGCAGGACAAGTTGTGATGGAAGCAGGCAAGCTCACGGCCCGAGGGGGATTTCCAGCTCCAGGTACCCAGCAAACTTTACCTCCTCTTCTTTGGCTTCATTTTTGGCATCATCCAACTTCTTCTTCTTGCTCTCTGGCATGAGGTCATCCAGAAAGCTGAGCTCCCTCTTGGAGAAGCAGAAATCCATCACTTTGCGGACGAAAACGAGGGCCAAAACCTTCAGGAGGAAGAAGGAAGAGGCAGTGAGGCCAGAGGGGATGGCACAGTGGTGCAGGCATCCCTCTGGCAAGCAGCCTCCCTGTGCCTCTGCCTGCCTGGACATGCTCTTCTGCCAGGACCCATGGCAGTAAACAGGTTGTGTAACACCCACACCCTCCCCAGCCCATGGATCCCTGGGGTCCACCCAAGTGATCCCCATATTTGGGAGGGTCCAGGCAAACAGCTCCTGCCTATTAAGGTAAGGTTTGGGCTTACTGCCAACCTGATTGGTCACTTTAGATGGCCAAATGAGCCATGAATCTCGTCCCAGAGTCTATAAAGAGGGGTGCAAAGGAGCACCAGGTGATGCTGTGATGCTGTGATGCTGTGATGCTGTGATACTGTGGTGCTGTGATGCTGTGATGCTGTGATACTGTGATGCTGTGATACTGTGATGCTGTGATGCTGTGATACTGTGATACTGTGATACTATGAGACTGTGATACTGTGATGCTGTGATGCTGTGATACTGTGATACTGTGATGCTGTGATGCTGTGATACTGTGATGCTGTGATACTGTGATACTATGAGACTGTGATACTGTGATACTGTGATGCTGTGATGCTGTGATGCTGTGATGCTGTGATACTGTGATGCTGTGATGCTGTGATGCTGTGATGCTGTGATGCTGTGATGCTGTGATACTGTGATACTGTGATACTGTGATGCTGTGATGCTGTGATACTGTGATACTATGAGACTGTGATGCTGTGATGCTGTGATACTGTGATGCTGTGATGCTGTGATGCTGTGATGCTGTGATGCTGTGATGCTGTGATGCTGTGATGCTGTGATACTGTGATACTATGAGACTGTGATGCTGTGATGCTGTGATGCTGTGATGCTGTGATACTGTGATACTGTGATACTGTGATGCTGTGATACTGTGATACTGTGATACTGTGATACTGTGATGCTGTGATGCTGTGATACTGTGATGCTGTGATGCTGTGAGAATGGCTTGGCCAGCTCATCTGCCAGCTCTCTCAGCACCCTAGGGTGGATCCCATCCGGTCCCATGATCTTGTGAGGATCTGAGTGTCTCAGCAGGTCCCTAACTGCTTCCTCATGGATTAGAGGGGGACTAAGTGGACATCCACCACTTCAGGAGTCCAGCTGTGCTGGAGACAACCTGTCCCACTAGTGAAGACTGAGGCAAAGGAGGCGTTAAGAAATCCCCCTCTGCAGCACAGCCCCAGGCTCTTACCATCATGGGGAAGATGATGGCAGCAGGGGACACCTTGATGGCCCAGAGCAGGGCGAGGCAGAGCAGCTGGATCAGGGTGAAGCAGTGCACCTTGCGCAGGGGCACATGGCGCAGGTAGATGAAGTCTGGCTGGTGCTTGGCTGGCATCCAGAACAGCTTCAGGCGGTCGAAGAACTGCCAAGAGAGAAGGGGCAGAGCTGCCAACTTGGGCCTGCAGGAAGGCTCTGGCCCTGTTGAGGTGTGGAGAGGGCTTCCAGGGTCTCAACTTCAAGGAGAAAGCAGGGAGCCTGCTATGTTCCCCCCCCCTCCACCCCCACCCCAGCTGCAGCCTTCACTTTCCCTTTCCTCCATTTCGATGCCAGCTTGCCCACAACAGCTGCCCACCAAGGTGCACTCTCATGGTTGGCATGATAGGCCCAAAATAGGCTTCAACAGCTCCTGGCTTACCAGTTGCATGTGGCACCATTCAGCACAACTCTCTGGGCACAGCACTGATGACAGCTGCCAGCTGGATCTGGCACCATTCACCACCACTCTCTGTGCCCAGCACTGACCCCTGGGGCACAGCACTGGTGCCAGCTGCCAGCTGCATGTGGCACCATTCACCACCCCTCTCTGTGCCCAGCACTGATCCCTGGGGCACAGCACTGGTGCCAGCTGCCATCTGGATCTGGCACCATTCACAACCCCTCTCTGTGCCCAGCACCGATCCCTGGGGCACAGCACTGGTGCCAGCTGCCAGCTGGATCTGGCACCATTCACCACCCCTCTCTGTGCCCAGCACTGACCCCTGGGGCACAGCACTGGTGCCAGCTGCCAGCTGCATGTGGCACCCTTCAGCACCCCTCCACTCATCTCATGTACCACTTCCACACCCCTGAGGACCTGTTGGGTGCTGATTTCTCCCCTCCGCTGCCATCGCCATAGGCGGCAGAATACACCTCCAGGCTTGGGCACTCCACCTCCCCTGGCCATGACCTTTTAGGGGGTAAGAGAAATTTTCCCCACTCCCCAAATCTATCTCAATGCCCTCACAGAAAGATTTCCATGGCTTGGTTTTGGAGAGGCTTTCCCCTTGCTTCCATCAGAGGTGCAGCAGCAGGGAGCAGGCACTGCTGAGTCCCTACCTGGATTCCTCGCAGCGACGACACCCCCATGTAGAGAAAGACTCCGTAGAGCACAGGCATGGGGATGAACTGGGGAGAAGAATGCAGCCTTTACTGGTGGGAATGGCATTGGTGGTGTGTCCCCCCCACTCTCCTCCTCTACATGCACTGCCCAAAGCTTTCCAGATCCCCACAGAGTGCACCTGGGTGGAAGAGACCTAAGAGAGCATCCAGGCAAACCATGAGCCCAGCACTGAGATGTGTTGGGTTTCAGTCACTGCAGGCACAGGCAGTCTGCAGTGAGTCAATGCTCTGCTTCAGGCTGAGCTTTTGAGGCCTGCTCCATCAGAACATGGTCCAGAGAGCCTGGAGGTAAAGAGGTGGTTCCACCACCAAATGCCAGGGCAGGGAAGCATTCTTGTGCCTTCTGTGGTAAGAGGCAAAAGCAATAAAGCCTCCTCTCAGCAAGGCAGGCTCCTTCCTGAGGCAGCAGGCAAGGGAGCTCCTGGGGAGTAGTGTCACAGAACTCCATCATGGTGAGGTTGGAATGGACCTCTGGAGAGCATCCTCCCTGCCAGAGCAGGGGCACCCAGGGCAGGGCACACAGCAACGCAGCCAGGTGAGGGGGGAAAGTCTCCAGAAGAGATTCCACAACCTCTTGGGGCAGCCTGCTCCAGGCTCCAGCACTCTCACAGGGACAAAGAAATGTTCCCTTCTGTTCCCTGGCACCTCCTCTACTCCAGCTGGCACCCAGTGACCCTTGTCCTGTCATTGGACATCTCTGAGCAGAGCCTGGCTCCAGCCCTGCACATCCTTATCAGCAGCAGTGAGGGCAGCCCTCAGGCTCCTCTGCTCCCAGCTCCTCAGCCTGTGCTCACAGGAGATGTTCCACTGCCTGCAGCAGCTTTGTGCTCTGGGCTGGACTCTCTCAAGCAGTTCCCTGAGGTCCTTCTTGACCTGAGGAGCCCAGACCTGGACACAGTACTCCAGATGTGACCTTTCAGGGCATTGTCTTTAGTTCTGAGGCATTTGGGGCAGGAAATGGCAAACTGCTGTCTGCTGCCAAACGAGCAGAGGCTCTGCTTGGATTTGCCTTCACTGTGAGCCCTGGACACGAGTGAGCCTGAAATAGACCTGACCACCCAAGCCACTGCATTGCTGAGTTATGTTGAGCACAGCAAGCTGGGGCTGAAGGAGTGGAAGGCTGAATGAAGCTGGTTCCCACTTGGGTCAAGCTGCAAGGTCTGGGATCGTCTCCTCCACAGCTCCTTGGAGCTGCAGAGGAGACTGTTTCTGTGGCAGTGCCCAGCAGCTGGTGCTTGCTGGGCTGTCTGCATGCCCCACTTACCTGTAAGACTGAAGTGAAGAAGACAGAGCAGCCCATGAGCACAAAGATCATCAACCCAGTGACTCTCTGCTCCCGGATGCCCAGGAACTTGGGCTGCTCTCCTGGCGCCGAGCAGGCAGACTCCACTTTGAGGCTGTTCACATGGGTGATGGACAGGACAGTGGCAGCCACAAACCAGGGCAGCCCCATCACAGAGCACACCCCAAGCATTACAGCCACCATGAAAAGGTCCAGGTGGTAGCCACAGCCTTTCTGCAGGAATCAAAACAAGGAACAGAGCAACCCAGTATCACAGTGTCACAGTGTCACAGTGTCACAGTGTCACAGTGTCACAGTATCACAGTGTCACAGTGTCACAGTGTCACAGCATCACAGCATCACAGCATCACAGCATCACAGTATCACAGTGTCACAGTATCACAGTATCACAGCATCACAGCATCACAGCATCACAGTATCACAGCATCACAGCATCACAGTACCACAGCATCACAGTATCACAGTGTCACAGCATCACAGCATCACAGCATCACAGCATCACAGCATCACAGCATCACAGTATCACAGTATCACAGTATCACAGCATCACAGCGTCACAGCGTCACAGTGTCACAGCATCACAGCATCACAGTACCACAGCATCACAGTATCACAGCGTCACAGCATCACAGTGTCACAGTGTCACAGTGTCACAGCATCACAGCATCACAGTGTCACAGCATCACAGTATCACAGCATCACAGTATCACAGTATCACAGTATCACAGCATCACAGCATCACAGTGTCACAGCATCACAGTATCACAGCATCACAACATCACAGTATCACAGCATCACAGCATCACAGCATCACAGTGTCACAGCATCACAGTGTCACAGCATCACAGTATCACAGCATCACAGCATCACAGTGTCACAGTGTCACAGTGTCACAGTATCACAGCATCACAGTGTCACAGCATCACAGTATCACAGCATCACAACATCACAGTATCACAGCATCACAGCATCACAGCATCACAGTGTCACAGTATCACAGCATCACAACATCACAGTATCACAGCATCACAGCATCACAGCATCACAGTGTCACAGTGTCACAGTATCACAGCATCACAGCATCACAGCATCACAGTGTCACAGTGTCACAGTATCACAGCATCACAGCATCACAGCATCACAACATCACAGTATCACAGTATCACAGCATCACAGCATCACAGTATCACAGTATCACAGTATCACAGTATCACAGCACCACAGCATCACAGCATCACAGCATCACAGTATCACAGCATCACAACATCACAGTATCACAGCATCACAGCATCACAGCATCACAGCATCACAGCATCACAGTGTCACAGTGTCACAGCATCACAGCATCACAGTATCACAACATCACAGCATCACAGCATCACAGTATCACAACATCACAGCATCACAGTATCACAGCATCACAGCATCATCAGGGTTGGAAGAGACCTCACAGCTCATCAAGTCCAACCCTTTAGCACAGAGCTCAAGGCCAGACCATGGCACCAAGTGCCACGTCCAGTCCTGCCTTGAACAGCTCCAGGGACGGCGACTCCACCACCTCCCCGGGCAGCCCATTCCAGTGGCCAATGACTCTCTCAGGGAAGAACTTTCTCCTCACCTCCAGCCTAAATCTCCCCTGGCACAGCCTGAGGCTGTGTCCTCTCGTTCTGGTGCTGGCCACCTGAGAGAAGAGAGCAACCTCCTCCTGGCCACAACCACCCCTCAGGTAGTTGTAGACAGCAATAAGGTCTCCCCTGAGCCTCCTCTTCTCCAGGCTAACCAATCCCAGCTCCCTCAGCCTCTCCTCGTAGGGCTGTGCTCAAGGCCTCTCCCCAGCCTCGTTGCCCTTCTCTGGACACGCTCAAGCATCTCAATGTCCCTCCTAAACTGGGGGGCCCAGAACTGAACACAGCACTCAAGGTGAGGTCTAACCAGTGCAGAGTACAGGGGCAGAATGACCTCCCTGCTCCTGCTGGCCACACCATTGCTGATGCAGGCCAGGATGCCACTGGCTCTCTTGGCCACCTGGGCACACTGCTGGCTCATGTTCAGGCAAGTATCAATCAGCACCCCCAGATCCCTCTCTGTCTGGCTGCTCTCAGCCACTCTGACCCCAGCCTGTATCTCTGCATGGGGTTGTTGTGGCCAAAGTGCAGCACCCTGCCCTTGGAGCTATTGAAGCCATCCCCTTGGACTCTGCCCATCTGTCCAGGGGGTCAAGGTCCTGCTGCAGAGCCCTTCTACCCTCCAACCCCACAGCAGAGGAGCAGGGCCAGAGGCTCCAGCCCTGCCCTGCACACGACTCAGCTTCTGCAAACAAGATCTGGAACCAAACAAGGTTTGGAGCATGGAAAATCCACCAGGAGCTCAGCCACCAGAGGTGGTCTGGGGAGTTTGTGTGATACCAGCAGAAACCTCCACCACCTCTGCCTGGTGCAGTGCACCCAAACAAGCCTTGCCTGCAACCTCTGCTGGCATTTCAAACCCTGCCCTGAGCAAAGGCTGCTGCTCAAGAAGTGCTGCCCCCCAAAGCCCAGCCTGCCGTGCAGCTTGGCTGCCTCCCTACCCGTGGCTTGAAAGAGAAGCTCCCACCCATCCCTGCAGCCCAGAGTGGGGTGGGATGGAGGTCATCTCTTGCAGCTGCTCACCTTCAGCCTGTGCTCGTTCCTGTTGACGATGACAGCTGTGATCTGCTGGTCCATGAAGATCAGGATGGTGCAGAGCAGGGCTGGGATGAGTGCAGCCAGCACTGTCCACCAAGGATTGGGTCCTATGGGGTTGATCACCCACCCGCGGTCATCTCTGGTGGGCTGCAGCAAAGCACACACACAGCAGCATCACCTCCCAGCCCAGGCACTGCACTGCCTTGGATCCTTCCCCTGCTGCTGCTGCCCTGTGCCACAGCATCTCCCAGCCCTGGCACTGCACTGCCTTGGATCCTTCCCCTGCTGCTGCCCTGTGCCACAGCATCTCCCAGCCATGGGCACTGCACTGCCTTGGGTCCTTCCCCTGCTGCTGCTGCCCTGTGCCACAGCATCTCCCAGCCCAGGCACTGCACTGCCTTGGGTCCTTCCCCTGCTGCTGCTGCCCTGTGCCACAGCATCTCCCAGCCATGGGCACTGCACTGCCTTGGATCCTTCCCCTGCTGCTGCTGCCCTGTGCCACAGCATCTCCCAGCCCAGGCACTGCACTGCCTTGGATCCTTCCCCTGCTGCTGCTGCCCTGTGCCACAGCATCTCCCAGCCCTGGCACTGCACTGCCTTGGATCCTTCCCCTGCTGCTGCTGCCCTGTGCCACAGCATCTCCCAGCCCAGGCACTGCACTGCCTTGGATCCTTCCCCTGCTGCTGCTCTGTGCCACAGCATCTCCCAGCCATGGGCACTGCACTGCCTTGGATCCTTCCCCTGCTGCTGCTGCCCTGTGCCACAGCATCTCCCAGCCCAGGCACTGCACTGCCTTGGATCCTTCCCCTGCTGCTGCTCTGTGCCACAGCATCTCCCAGCCCAGGCACTGCACTGCCTTGGATCCTTCCCCTGCTGCTGCCCTGTGCCACAGCATCTCCCAGCCCTGGCACTGCACTGCCTTGGATCCTTCCCCTGCTGCTGCCCTGTGCCACAGCATCTCCCAGCCCTGGCACTGCACTGCCTTGGATCCTTCCCCTGCTGCTGCCCTGTGCCACAGCATCTCCCAGCCATGGGCACTGCACTGCCTTGGATCCTTCCCCTGCTGCTGCTCTGTGCCACAGCATCTCCCAGCCATGGGCACTGCACTGCCTTGGATCCTTCCCCTGCTGCTGCTGCCCTGTGCCACAGCATCTCCCAGCCCTGGCTTCAGGTCATTCTCTCCCAGTGGCTTCAGCAGTTTCCTCTCTGCTGGCATCTACAGATGTTTCTCTTCTATCTCCTTCCAGTTCCAGCCTCTTCTCCAGACCCACCCACAGAGAATCATAGAATCACAGAACCAAGCAGGTTGGAAGAGAGCTCCAGGATCAGCCAGTCCAACCTAGCACCCTGCCCTGCCCAATCACCCAGAGCATGGCACTAAGTGCCTCATCCAGGCTTCTCTTGAACACCTCCAGCCATGGGCACTGCACCACCTCCCTGGGCAGCCCATTCCAATGCCAATCACTCTCTCTGACAACAACTTCCTAACAACATCCACCCTAGACCTCCCCTGGCACAGCTTGAGGCTGTGTCTCCTTCTCCTGCCCCTGCCTGCCTGGCAGCAGAGCCCAACCCCACCTGGGCACAGCCTCCCTGCAGGCAGCTGCAGGCAGCAATCAGCTCTGCCCTGAGCCTCCTCTGCTGCAGGCTGCACCCCCCCAGCTCCCTCAGCCTCTCCTCACAGGGCTGTGCTCCAGGCCCCTCCCCAGCCTTGCTGCCCTGCTCTGGGCACCTTCCAGCACCTCAGCAGCTCTCTGCAATGGAGGAGCCCAGAACTGGACACAGCACTGCAGGGGTGGCCTGAGCAGTGCTGAGCACAGGGGCACAAGAACCTCCCTTGTCCTGCTGCCCACACTGCTCCTGAGCCAGCCCAGGATGCCATTGGCTCTGCTGCCCACCTGGGCTCTGCTGCCCACCTGGGCACTGCTGCCTGCTCTGCAGCTCCTCTCTGCCAGCACCCCCAGGGCCCTCTCTGCCTGCCTGCTCTCAGCCACTCAGTCCCCAGCCTGGAGCTGCTTGGGGCTGCTGTGGCCAAAGTGCAGAACCTGCCCTTGGCCTTGTTCAGTCTCATCCCCTTGGCCTCTGCCCACCCATGCAGCCTGGCATAGTGCCTCTGCAGGGCTCTGCTACCCTCCAACATCTCCACACTGCTCCTAGCTTGGTGCCAGCTGCAAACTCACTGCTGCTGGACTCAATCCCCTGCTCCAGAGCATCGATAAAGACATCAAACAGGACTGTGCCCAGCACTGAGCCTTGGGGCACAGCACTGGTGCCAGCTGCCAGCTGCCTGTGGCACCATTCACCACCACTCTCTGGGCACAGCACTGACCCCTGGGGCACAGCACTGGTGCCAGCTGCCAGCTGCATGTGGCACCATTCACCACCCCTCTCTGTGCCCATCACTGATCCCTGGGGCACAGCACTGGTGCCAGCTGCCAGCTGCATGTGGCACCCTTCAGCACCCGTCTCTGGGCTCAGCCCTCCAGCCAGTTCCTGCCTCCAAACCACCCTGTGGGCACCCTGAAGGCTTGGGACAGCAAAAGTCCCAGCCCTGCATTACCTTGAAGACGTGGGGGACGTGGAGCTTTGGGGATGGGATCCCAATCAGGATGTCCATGAGCACCATGATGAGGATGGTGAGGAAAACAGCAAAGTCACTGACTGTGGACCTGACCTGGGGCAAGAAAGCAGAGCTGAAAAGGGGCTGCAGCAAAAGATGGGCAGCTTGGGGACATCAGCAACACCGAGCTGGGGGCCAGAGTGGCAGCACTCTGAGGCCAGGCAGCCAGACTGCCCCTGCTGTGCCTGAGACATCTGCTGCTGGGCCACTGAAAAAGCTTAGCTGGGTGGGAAAAGGCTTTGCAAAACCTTCCCAGCTCAACCAGAACTGCTGCCTGGCAGGGGGACAGCCACACTCACAGCTAGAGCAGGGCTGAGGCAGTTCCTCAGAAGGCAGAAATTGTCCCTCTGTCTGTGGTGGTTCCTCACCAGAACCAGCCTTGGGCACAGGAGGTGGCAAAAAAACATCTGCCTGGGGGGGAGCTGAATTCTCCCTGCCTGAGCAAAACCATGGCCCAGGGCAGGTCCTGAGGCAGGTGGGAATGCACTCGTGGGAAGCAGTGAGGGACACTCGAGGTGATGGAGAGCTTGGCCCTCCAGGACAGCATTTCCTGGCTGACAAATGTTGTTTGGTGCTCCAGGAGAGTCATCACCAACAGCCTCCTGGGCTGCACCAGAGGGGCTGCAGTGAGTAGGTCAGAGAGGGTCTCCTCTCCTTCTGCTCTGCTCTGCCCTGCTGAGGCCACGTCTGGAGTATTGTGTCCAGGTCTGGGCCCCTCAGGTCAAGAAGGACCTCAGGGAGCTGCTTGAGAGAGTCCAGCCCAGAGCACAAAGCTGCTGCAGGCAGTGGAACATCTCCTGTGAGCACAGGCTGAGGGAGCTGGGAGCAGAGGAGCCTTGAGGCTGCTCTCATTGCTGCAGACAGGGCTGGAGCCAGGCTCTGCTCAGGGCTGTCCAGTGGCAGGACCAAGCTCACTGAGTGCCAGAGAACAGAAGGCAAAACTTTCCCTCTGTGAGAGTGCTGGAGCCTGGAGCAGGCTGCCCAGAGAGGTTGTGGAGTCTCCTCTGGAGGCTGCATCCCCTGCATGCCCTGCCCTGGGTGCCCCTGGCAGGGGCATTGAACTGGCTGCTCTCCAGAGGTCCCTTCCAACCTCACCCTGCTGGGGTGCTGTGATCTTGGGCAATGTATGTGTGGAGACTGCTGCTGGCCACCACCTTCCACCTACTCTGGTTGGGAAGTAAGGGCTGGTTTTGAACTTCTTCAGCAGGCTGGACAGGAGAAAGGTGGAGAAGAAGAGGATGCAGCACCAGAAGAGGACATTAGGTGTGTAGGGCCCATCACGTCCACAGGCAGGTCCTTGAAACTCTCCATGCAGGTGGCGACATTCCTGGAGGGAGAGAGCAGCAGGACCCAGGCAGAGCAGGGAGACTGCAGGGGCTGGGCCCAGCAGCCAGGACCTTGGCACTGCTGCTGCCAGCAGGGGTTGGCAGGGGGGGAGCAGCAGCAGCTAAGGCACACATCCACTACACAGAGCACAGGTAGGAGAGAGATGGAGAGCACAGACCTGAGGCTCAGCCTCTGCCTGTACAGCAGCTCAGACACTACACAAAGCACAGGCAGGGGAGGGATGGAGAGCAGAGACCTGAGGCTCAGCCTCTGCCTGTACAGCAGCTCAGACACTACACAGAGGACAGGCAGGAGAGGGATGGAGAGCACAGACCTGAGGCTCAGTCTCTGCCTGTACAGCAGCTCAGACACTACACAGAGCACAGGCAGGAGAGGGATGGAGAGCAGAGACCTGAGGCTCAGTCTCTGCCTGAGCAGCAGCTCAGACACTACACAGAGCACAGGCAGGAGAGGGATGGAGAGCACAGACCTGAGGCTCAGTCTCTGCCTGAGCAGCAGCTCAGACACTACACAGAGCACAGGCAGGAGAGGGATGGACAGCACAGACCTGGGGCACAGCCTCTGCCTGAGCAGCAGCTCAGACACTACACAGAGCACAGGGAGGAGAGGGATGGAGAGCACAGACCTGGGGCACAGCCTCTGCCTGTACAGCAGCTCAGACACTACACAGAGCACAGGCAGGAGTGGGATGGAGAGCACAGACCTGAGGCACAGCCTCTGCCTGAACAGCAGCTCAGACACTACACAGAGCACAGGCAGGAGTGGGATGGAGAGCACAGACCTGAGGCACAGCCTCTGCCTGAACAGCAGCTCAGACACTACACAGAGCACAGGCAGGAGAGGGATGGAGAGCACAGACCTGAGGCACAGCCTCTGCCTGTACAGCAGCTCAGACACTACACAGAGGACAGGCAGGAGAGGGATGGAGAGCACAGACCTGAGGCTCAGTCTCTGCCTGTACAGCAGCTCAGACACTACACAGAGCACAGGCAGGAGAGGGATGGAGAGCACAGACCTGAGGCACAGCCTCTGCCTGTACAGCAGCTCAGACACTACACAGAGGACAGGCAGGAGAGGGATGGAGAGCACAGACCTGAGGCTCAGTCTCTGCCTGTACAGCAGCTCAGACACTACACAGAGCACAGGCAGGAGAGGGATGGAGAGCACAGACCTGAGGCACAGCTTCTGCCTGAGCAGCAGCTCAGGGTGGCTAAAGAAGGCATACACAGAGCACAGACAGGAGTGGGATGGAGAGCACAGACCTGAGGCACAGCCTCTGCCTGAGCAGCAGCTCAGACCCTACACAGAGCACAGGCAGGAGAGGGATGGAGAGCACAGACCTGAGGCACAGCCTCTGCCTGAGCAGCAGCTCAGGGTGGCTGAAGAAGGCACCAGAGGGAAAAGGAAAGGCTGGAAATGCTTGGGAGTAAAGAGGGAACAGGCAGGGAGGGCTAAGATGACCAAAGTAGGACAGGAGGAGAGACAAACCCTCCATGCCCTGTGGATGGCTCACAAAAGCTGGCCCAGAGGGGATGCAGACATTGGTGAGAGCCTCCCAGCAGCCAGCAGGGTGCAATGCTGGAAGGCAGCAGGCTGGAGGGTTGCCCGAGGTGGATTCTCCTTTCCAGGCAGAGCCAGGCTAGAAGCACAGCTCAGATGGCAGCAGTGACCTCCCAGAGCAGCACTGGCACCTTTGGAAGCCCAGCAGCACCATGGCAATGCTCCCAGACTCCAGCTTGAGGGCTCAGTGCCTCAGGGCACTGACAGCCACCATGGCACTCTCCCAGCTGATGCCAGGCACTTTGGCCACACTGCTGCTGATCCAGGCCAGCATCTTGGTGGCCACCTGGGCACACCTGTGGCTCATCTTCACCTGCTGGGAAGCAACCCCCCAGGTCCTTTGCTGCTGGGCACTTCTCATGCCCTCTACCTCTAGCCTGGAGCCCTCATGGGACCCAACACTTTGGCCACACTACTGCTGATCCAGGCCAGCATCTTGGTGGCCACCTGGGCACACCTCTGGCTCATCTTCACCTGCTGCCAAGCAACCCCCCAGGTCCTTTTCTGCTGGGCACTTTCCAGCCTCTCTGACCCTAGCCTGGAGCCTTCATGGGGCTGTTGGGAGCCAAGTGCAGGACCCAGACCTTGGCCTTGCTGAACCTCAGCCCACTGAGCCAGGCTGTCCCCAGGTGCCTCTGCAGAGCCTCCCTGCCCTCCAGCACATCAACACAGCCACCCAGCCTGGAGCTGCCTGCAAAGTGCCTGAGAGAGCCTTAAAGCTCTTGGTGAGGTCATCAGCAGAGATGCTGAGCACAGCCCTGGGGAGCACCACCAGGTCCTGGCAGCAACCTCCTGCTTGGAGAAGCAGCAGAGCTCTGCCTGGAGGGCTTCACACCTCTGCTTGCACCCCAGGCCAAGCCCAGCTGCCTATATCTGCCCCCCTGGAGCCTTGGGGGGGTGCAACTTGAGGGCTCAGGGCACTTACAGTCACCGTGAGGTTCTCCCAGGGGATGCTGGACACATTGATCCTGCTGCTGGCCCAGAACTGCTGCGTGGTGTTGCTGGGATGGGCTGGAGCCTCACACCTGCAGCTGGCAGGAGAGAAGCAAGGCTAAGGGGTGAGAGGAGATGCTGCAGCTGCAGCCCTGAGCTCCCCCCCCGTGCCTCTGAGGAGGGACAACACCCACTAGTAGACAGTGAGGAGGTCGAGCTTGCTGTGCATGTGCACGGGGTAGGTCTCTCGCAGGTGGCTCAGCTTCTCCAGGGCCTCGTAGATGAAGATGATGCAGATGAGGGAGGCGAAGGCCTCCTCGGTGAAGCGAGTGATGTAGCACACCAGGCAGCTGGCGTCCGTGGCCACCAGCAGCAGGCAGCAGGCGGCAGTCCAGAGCCCGATGCAGGCACGCAGGGAGAGATAGGAGAGGCTGTAGTCCCTGGAAGAGCAGAGCCAGTCCCTCCTGAGCCAGTCCTACCTGAGCCAATCCCACCTCAGCCATCCCCACCTGAGCCATCCCACCTGAGCCAGTCCCACCTGAGCCATCCCCACCTGAGCCATCCCACCTGAGTCAGTCCCACCTGAGCCATCCCACCTGAGCCATCCCACCTGAGCCAGTCCTACCTGAGCCATCTCACCTGAGCCATCCCACCTGAGCCATCCCACCTGAGCCATCCCACCTGATCCAGTCCCACCTGAGCCATCTCACCTGAGCCATCCCACCTGAGCCAGTCCCACCTGAGCCAATCCCACCTGAGCCATCCCCACCTGAGCCATCCCCACCAGAGCCTGTCCCACCTGAGCCACCCCCACCTGAGCCACCCCCACCTCAGCCTCCCCACCTCAGCCTTCCCACCTCAGCCTTCCCACCTCAGCCTTCCCACCTCAGCAGGTTGCAGGGGGGCTACAAGCAGGCTGCAGGGGGCTACAAGCAGGCTGCAGGGAGACTATGAGCAGGTTGCAGGGGGGCTACAAGCAGGCTGCAGGGGGCTACAAGCAGGCTGCAGGGAGACTATGAGCAGGTTGCAGGGAGACTACGAGTAGGTTGCAGGGGGGCTACAAGCAGGCTGCAGGGGGCTACAAGCAGGTTGCAGGGGGCTACAAGCAGGTTGCAGGGGGGCTACAAGCAGGCTGCAGGGGGCTACAAGCAGGTTGCAGGGGGGCTATGAGCAGGTTGCAGAGGGGCTACAAGCAGGTTGCAGGGGGGCTACAAGCAGGCTGCAGGGGGCTACAAGCAGGTTGCAGGGGGGCTACAAGCAGGCTGCAGGGGGCTACAAGCAGGTTGCAGGGGGGCTATGAGCAGGTTGCAGAGGGGCTACAAGCAGGCTGCAGGGGGCTACAAGCAAGTTGCAGAGGGGCTACAAGCAGGTTGCAGGGGGGCTATGAGCAGGTTGCAGGGGGCTACAAGCAGGCTGCAGGGGGCTACAAGCAGGCTGCAGGGGGGTTACAAGCAGGTTGCAGGGGGGCTATGAGCAGGTTGCAGGGGGCTACAAGCAGGCTGCAGGGGGGCTACAAGCAGGTTGCAGGGGGCTACAAGCAGGTTGCAGGGGGACTACAAGCAGGTTGCAGGGGGGCTATGAGCAGGTTGCAGGGGGCTACAAGCAGGCTGCAGGGGGCTACAAGCAGGTTGCAGAGGGGCTACAAGCAGTGGGCAGGGGGACTACAAGCAGGCTGCAGGGGGGCTACAAGCAGGTTGCAGGGGGACTACAAGCAGTGGGCAGGGGGGCTACGAGCAGGCTGCAGGAGGACTGCAGGGACAGGACCAGGGGCAGTGGTTTGGAACGAGAGCAGAGCAGGTTTGGATGGGGTGTGAGGAACAAATTCTGCAGCAGGAGGCTGCTGCAGCCCTGCCCCAGGTTGCCCAGGGGAGGTGGTGGAGTCCCTGTCCCTGGAGATAGTCCAGGTGAGGCTGGGCAAGGCTGGGAGCAATCTGCTCTAGTGGAGGATGTCCCTGCTGAGTGCAGGGCGTTGGACTGGCTGAGCTCTGGAGGTCTCTTCCAACCCATCCCATCCCCTGACTCCATCCCTGGCACCTCCTGCAGTGCCCTGCAGCTCTGGGGGCAGCACCAGCCTTACCTGCAGAATTTGTAGAGGATCTTTTCAAACACCAGGACAGGTCCTGTGCTGCCAAGGATGGTGAGAGGTTGACCAGCAAAGAGGGAATAGACCACACCAGTCATGGATGCTCCCAGCAGGGACTCCATGGCACTCTGCCCAGGGGAGAGAGGCAGCAGTGAGCCCAGAGATCAGGAGGGGGGAAAAGCCAAACAGCAAAACCAACCTCACTGCTGCAAGGACTGGACTTGGCCTGAGTTTTATGCCCCTACTCCAGACAGAGGCATTCCCACCCTGCCACCCAAAAGAGGTGTCCCCACCTTGCCACCCAACAGACATGGTGCCCACCCAGCAGACATGGTGCCCACCCAACAGACATGGTCCCCACTTTGTCACCCAACAGACATGGTGCCCACCCAGCAGACATGGTGCCCACTTTGCCACCTAACAGACATGGTGCCCACTTTGTCACCCAACAGACATGGTCCCCACCTAAAAGACATGGTCCCCACCTTGCCACCTAACAGACATGGTCCCCACCTAACAGATATGGTGCCCACCCAACAGACATGGTGCCCATCCAACAGACATGGTGCCCACCTTGCCACCCAACAGACATGGTCCCCACCCAACAGACATGGTCCCCACTTTGCCACCCAACAGACATGGTGCCCACCCAACAGACATGGTCCCCCCATGCCACCCAACAGACATGGTCCCCACCCAACAGACATGGTCCCCACTTTGTCACCTAACAGATGTGGTCCCCACCCAACAGACATGGTCCCCACCTAACAGATATGGTGCCCACCTAACAGACATGGTCCCCACCTTGCCACTCAAAAGAGGTGTCCCCACCCTGCCACCCAACAGGCATGGTCCCCACTGTCACCCCACAGACATGCTCCCCACCTAACAGACATGGTCCCCACCCAGCAGACATGGTGCCCACTTTGCCACCCAACAGACATGGTCCCCACTTTGTCACCCAACAGACATGGTGCCCACCTTGCCACCCCACAGACATGGTACCCACCCAAAAGACATGGTCCCCACTTTGTCACCCAACAGACATGGTGCCCACCCAACAGACATGGTGCCCACTTTGCCACCCCACAGACATGGTACCCACTCAACAGACATGATCCCCACTTTGCCACCTTACAGACATGGTCCCCCCATGCCACCCAGCAGACATGGTGCCCACCTAACAGACATGGTGCCCACTTTGCCACCTAACAGACATGGTCCCCCCATGCCACCCAGCAGACATGGTGCCCACCCAACAGACATGGTCCCCACTTTGCCACCCAGCAGACATGGTGCCCACCTAACAGACATGGTGCCCACTTTGCCACCTAACAGACATGGTCCCCACATGCCACCCAGCAGACATGGTGCCCACCTAACAGACATGGTCCCCACTTTGCCACCTAACAGACATGGTCCCCACATGCCACCCAGCAGACATGGTGCCCACCTAACAGACATGGTCCCCCTGTGCCACCCCACAGACAGAGGCATTCCCACCCTGCCACCCAAAAAGAGGCTCCCCTACCCTGGCATCCAAAAGAGGACCCCCCCACCCCCCCCCCCGACCTTGCTACCTCACAGAGGTGTCCCCACCCCACAGACGTGCTCCCCCCCCCCCACCCGCCAGACAGAGGTGCTCACGATGTGGCCGTGGGTCGCCTCCCCCAGCAGCCCCCCGAAGGTGATGACAGGGGACATGCAGGCGCAGTAGAGGAAGAGGAAGGACGCCAGGCACTGCAGGCTGGCGCCGTCGCGGAAGTCGCTCCAGAACCACGGAGCTTTGCGCTTCACGTCCCGGATGAGCCCTCCAAAGAGCCTGGGGGGGAGGCAGAGCCACAGCCTGAGCTCCTGGCAGCACAGCTGCAGCAGCCTCTGCTGCAGAAGAGCAGCCCCAGGCAGGGTCACTTCCATGGCAGCAGTGAGGATGAGGCACACAGAGGAGGTCTGCAGCCTCTGCTGCAGAAGAGCAGCCCCAGGCAGGGTCACTTCCATGGCAGCAGTGAGGGTGAGGCACACAGAGGAGGTCTGCAGCCTCTGCTGCAGAAGAGCAGCCCCAGGCAGGGTCACTTCCATGGCAGCAGCAGTGAGGATGAGGCACACAGAGGAGGTCTGCAGCCTCTGCTGCAGAAGAGCAGCCCCAGGCAGGGTCACTTCCATGGCAGCAGCAGTGAGGATGAGGCACACAGAGGAGGTCTGCAGCCTCTGCTGCAGAAGAGCAGCCCCAGGCAGGGTCACTTCCATGGCAGCAGCAGTGAGGGTGAGGCACACAGAGGAGGTCTGCAGCAGAGGCTGCAGAAGAGCAGCCCCAGGCAGGGTCACTTCCATGGCAGCAGCAGTGAGGGTGAGGCACACAGAGGAGGTCTGCAGCAGAGGCTGCAGAAGAGCAGCCCCAGGCAGGGTCACTTCCATGGCAGCAGCAGTGAGGATGAGGAACACAGAGGAGGTCTGCAGAGGCTGCAGAAGGGCAGCCCCAGGCAGGGTCACTTCCATGGCAGCAGCAGTGAGGGTGAGGCACACAGAGGAGGTCTGCAGCAGAGGCTGCAGAAGAGCAGCCCCAGGCAGGGTCACTTCCCTGGCAGCAGCAGTGAGGATGAGGCACACAGAGGAGGTCTGCAGCCTCTGCTGCAGAAGGGCAGCCCCAGGCAGGGTCACTTCCATGGCAGCAGCAGTGAGGATGAGGCACACAGAGGAGGTCTGCAGCCTCTGCTGCAGAAGGGCAGCCCCAGGCAGGGTCACTTCCATGGCAGCAGTGAGGATGAGGCACACAGAGGAGGTCCTGCCACAGGGAGCAGCTGAGAGCTCAACCCCTCTGACCACAGGGTCATGACCTGCCTGAGGAAGACCTCCAGGTCATCAGGTCCAGCTGCAACCCAGCAGCTCCCTGTGCACAGCTCTTAGGCTACATCCCAGAGCTCCTCATCCAGGCATCTTCTGGACCCCTCCAGTGATGGTGACTCCACCACGACCCTGGGCTGGTGCCTGGTGGCTCTTTCAGTGGAGAGAAGCCTCAACCTCCCCTGCTGCAGCTTGAGGCCCTTTGCTCCTGCCAGCTCTCAGCAGGGGAAGAGCCCAGTCCCCACCTGGCTCCTCTCAGGAAGGAACTCCTCAGAGAGCAATGAGGTCTCCTCTCAGCCTCCTCTTCACCAGGCTGAACAACCTCAGCTCCCTCACAGGACCTCTGTTCAAGACTCCTCATCAGCTTCATTGCCCTTCTCTGGACCTGCTCCAGACCCTCCTCAGTGTCCCTCTCAGGTTGAGTGGCCCAAAACTGAACCCAGGACTCAAAGTGTGGCCTCAGAAATGCCCAATCCATAAGGACAATCCCTGCCCTGCTGCTGCTGCCCACAGCATTGCTGAGCCAAGCCAGGGCATGTTGGTGCTCCTCAGAGCCACCTGGGCACCCCCTGGCTCATCTTCACCTGCTGCCAAGCAACCCTCCAGGTCCTTTATTGCTGGGCTCTTCCCATGCCCTCTACCTCTAGCCTGGAGCCCTCATGGGACCCAACACTTTGACCACACTACTGCTGATCCAGGCCAGCATCTTGGTGGCCACCTGGGCACACCTCTGGCTCATCTTCACCTGCTGCCAAGCAACCCTCCAGGTCCTTTATTGCTGGGCACTTCTCATGCCCTCTGCCTCTAGCCTGGAGCCCTCATGGGACCCAACACTTTGCCAGGCACTTTGGCCACACTACTGCTGATCCAGGCCAGCATCTTGGTGGCCACCTGGGCACACCCTGGCTCATCTTCACCTGCTGCCAAGCAACCCCCCAGGTCCTTTGCTGCTGGGCACTTTCCAGCCTCTCTGACCCTAGCCTGGAGCCTTCATGGGGCTGTTGGGAGCCAAGTGCAGGACACAGACCTTGGCCTTGCTGAACCTCAGCCCACTGAGCCAGACTGTCCCCAGGTCCCTCTGCAGAGCCTCCCTGCCCTCCAGCACATCAGCAGTGCCCCCCCCTCAGCCTGGAGCTGTCTGCAAAGTGAGATTTAGGCTGGAGGTGAGGAGAAAGTTCTTCCCTGAGAGAGTCATTGGACACTGGAATGGGCTGCCCGGGGAGGTGGTGGAGTCGCCGTCCCTGGAGCTGTTCAAGGCAGGACTGGACGTGGCACTTGGTGCCATGGTCTGGCCTTGAGCTCTGTGGTGAAGGGTTGGACTGGATGATCTGTGAGGTCTCTTCCAACCCTGATGATACTGTGAGACTGTGATAATGTGATACTGTGATGCTGTGATGCTGTGATGCTGTGTGATGTGATACTGTGATGCTGTGATACTGTGATACTGTGTTGCTGTGATGCTGTGATGCTGTGATGCTGTGTTGCTGTGATACTGTGATGCTGTGATGCTGTGATACTGTGATGCTGTGATGCTGTGATGCTGTGATGCTGTGACGCTGTGATGCTGTGGTACTGTGATACTGTGATGTTGTGATACTGTGATGCTGTGATGCTGTGATGCTGTGATGCTGTGATACTGTGTTGCTGTGATACTGTGATGCTGTGATGCTGTGATGCTGTGATGCTGTGACACTGTGATACTGTGATGTTGTGATACTGTGATGCTGTGATGCTGTGATGCTGTGATGCTGTGAGACTGTGATACTGTGATGCTGTGATACTGTGACGCTGTGACACTGTGGTACTGTGATGCTGTGATGCTGTGATGCTGTGATGCTGTGATACTGTGATGCTGTGATACTGTGATACTGTGATGCTGTGATGCTGTGATACTGTGATGCTGTGATGCTGTGATGCTGTGATGCTGTGATGCTGTGATGCTGTGGTACTGTGATACTGTGATGCTGTGGTACTGTGATGTTGTGATGCTGTGATGCTGTGATGCTGTGATACTGTGATACTGTGATGCTGTGATGCTGTGATGTTGTGATGCTGTGATGCTGTGAGACTGTGATGCTGTGATGCTGTGATGCTGTGAGACTGTGATATCCTGCTCCTGTCCTGCCCAAGGCTAACAGAACCTCCCCTCCCCCCTTTCCCCCCCTCCCCCCCCTCCCCCATCCCAGCTTCTCCAGCTCAGACCTCCCTGTGCGCTCCAGCTCCGGGCCGCTGTGCTTCTCCGCCTTGCTGTGTGCGGAGCTGTCCTCCAGGGCTCCTGGCATCTTCCTCTTCTCCTGCGACAACGAAGCCAGGTGGAGACCCTCTCTATGGCCCCTGCTTTGCTTCTGTGTGGCTGTGCCAAACGTTTGGGTCCCCCCTCCCCTTCCCTCCCCCCCCCCCCCCCCCTCCCCAGCATCATCTGCTGCCCTCCTGCCCTCCCTCCCGCCCCTGCCCCTCCTGCTTCCTTCTGCTGCGGCGCTCACCTGGGAGGGGACGTTTTTGGGGGGCTCGATACGGATCGAGGGGTCCCACTCTCCTGGTGGCAGGACTGTGACCTGGTCCAGGAACTCGTCGATGCCAGCCACCAGGTCAGCTCTGTCCTTGGCTTTGTAGGCGACGTCGTGGAAGATCTGCCAGCGGGAGGCAGCCTGGTGAGAGGGCACAGCCCAGCCCAGACGTCCTCCTGGGCATCTCCCTCCCCCCCTCCCCTCCCCCCACTGCTGGCAAAGGCAGCAAAGCTCCCCCCAGACCCTGCCCACCATGGCTGCTTGTAATCTTCTCCACGCAGCCTCTGTGCCCCATGGCACTCCGCAGCCTTCTGCAGTGTCCTCCTCCTCCTCCTCCTCCTCCTCTAGAGGGAAATCTTCCTTACTGGGAGGCTGCTGGCACAGGCTGCCCAGAGAGGTTGTGGAGTCTCCTTCTCTGGATGTGCTCCTGTGTGACCTGCCCTGGGTTCAGCCTTTGGCAGGGCAGGTGGACAGGATGGGCTCCAGAGAACCACAGACCCAAGCAGGTTGGCAGAGAGCTCCAAGCTCCCCCAGCCCAACCCAGCCCTGCCCAACCAACCAGACCATGGCACTAAGTGCCCCAGCCAGGCTTGGCACCAACACCTCCAGCCATGGGCACTGCACCACCTCCCTGGGCAGCCCATTCCAGTGCCAATCACTCTCTCTGACAACAACTTCCTAACAACATCCAGCCTAGACCTGCCCTGGCACAGCTTCAGGCTGTGTCCCCTTCTCCTGGCCCTGCCTGCCTGGCAGCAGAGCCCAACCCCACCTGGCTACAGCCTCCCTGCAGGCAGCTGCAGGCAGCAATCAGCTCTGCCCTGAGCCTCCTCTGCTGCAGGCTGCACCCCCTCAGCTCCCTCAGCCTCTCCTCACAGGGCTGTGCTCCAGGCCCCTCCCCAGCCTTGCTGCCCTGCTCTGGGCACCTTCCAGCACCTCAGCAGCTCTCTGCAATGGAGGAGCCCAGAGCTGGGCACAGCACTGCAGGGGTGGCCTGAGCAGTGCTGGGCACAGGGGCACAAGAACCTCCCTTGCCCTGCTGCCCACACTGCTCCTGAGCCAGCCCAGGATGCCATTGGCTCTGCTGCCCACCTGGGCACTGCTGCCTGCTCTGCAGCTCCTCTCTGCCAGCACCCCCAGGGCCCTCTCTGCCTGGCTGCTCTCAGCCACTCTTGCCCCAGCCTGGAGCTGCTTGGGGTTGTTGTGGCCAAAGTGCAGAACCCTGCACTTGGCCCCTTGGAGCCCCCAGCACCCTGTGACCCTCCCCCCCCCCCAGCCAGGGAGCCCTTTCTTCATCACACCTCATCTGTCATGATGGTAGCCATGGACCTGCCAATTTCATGGTACTGATGAGCTTTTCCTTCTGGTCCCAGCAAAACAAAGAGGAACCTGGGCAAGACAAACAAAAGGACAGAGGTGAAGGTGTCCCTGCTCAAAGAGCATCCCAGCAGGGCTCAGGAGGGGCCATGCCTGCTCCCTAACTCCACAGTGGGTCTGAAACTCATCCAAACCCAGCACAGGCTGAAGTCTGGGGCCAGCTCTCATGGAAAGTGCCAAAGGCTTCCACAGCTACAACAGAGGAGGGAGAAGTGAAGGATGGGAGAAGCTTCTCCAGCCTCCCTGGGACACTGAACTGAGGATTACTGCAGGACTGGAACAACTCTGGCGTGGAGAAAGACTCTGAGAGCCCTGGGGCTGTGCAGTGTGGAGAAGGGAAGGATGAGAGAGGATCTGTTTGGTGTCTACAAGCATCTGGGGGGTGGGTGTCAGGATGATGGGGTCAGGCTCTCCTCAGTGGTGCCCAGGGATAGGACAAGAAACAACAGGGATAAGCTGGAACCCAGGAGGTACCACCTCAGCATGAGGAGAAAGCTGTTTGGTGTGGGGTGATGGAGGTTTGGAGCAGGCTGTGGGTTGTTTGGTGTGGGGTGATGGAGGTTTGGAGCAGGCTGTGGGAAGCTGTTTGGTGTGAGGTGATGGAGGTTTGGAGCAGGCTGTGGGAAGCTGGTGTGGAGTGATGGAGGTTTGGAGCAGGCTGTGGGTTGTTTGGTGTGGGGTGATGGAGGTTTGGAGCAGGCTGTGGGTTGTTTGGTGTGGGGTGATGGAGGTTTGGAGCAGGCTGTGGGAAGCTGGTGTGGGGTGATGGAGGTTAGGAGCAGGCTGTGGGAAGTTGGTGTGGAGTGATGGAGGTTTGGAGCAGGCTGTGGGTTGTTTGGTGTGGGGTGATGGAGGTTTGGAGCAGGCTGTGGGTTGTTTGGTGTGGGGTGATGGAGGTTTGGAGCAGGCTGTGGGAAGCTGGTGTGGGGTGATGGAGGTTAGGAGCAGGCTGTGGGAAGTTGGTGTGAGGTGATGGAGGTGTGGAGCAGGCTGTGGGAAGCTGTTTGGTGTGGGGTGATGGAGGTTTGGAGCAGGCTGTGGGAAGCTGGTGTGGAGTGATGGAGGTTTGGAGCAGGCTGTGGGAAGTTGTTTGGTGTGGGGTGATGGAGGTTAGGAGCAGGCTGTGGGAAGTTGGTGTGGGGTGATGGAGGTTAGGAGCAGGCTGTGGGAAGCTGGTGTGGAGTGATGGAGGTTTGGAGCAGGCTGTGGGAAGTTGTTTGGTGTGGGGTGATGGAGGTTTGGAGCAGGCTGTGGGAAGCTGGTGTGGGGTGATGGAGGTTAGGAGCAGGCTGTGGGAAGCTGGTGTGGGGTGATGGAGGTTAGGAGCAGGCTGTGGGAAGTTGGTGTGGAGTGATGGAGTTGTGGAGCAGGCTGTGGGAAGTTGGTGTGAGGTGATGGACGTGTGGAGCAGGCTGTGGGAAGTTGTTTGGTGTGGAGTGATGGAGGTGTGGAGCAGGCTGTGGGAAGCTGGTGTGGAGTGATGGAGGTTTGGAGCAGGCTGCCCAGAGAGGCTGTGGAGTCTCCTCTGGAGACAAGCAAGGCTGTGTTGCTCTTTGCCCTGCCCTGGGTGCCCCTGCTCCGGCAGGAGGCTTGCACTGGATGCTCTCCAGAGGTCCCTTTCCCACCCCACCCTGCTGGGAGTCTGTGATGTTTTGGTGGGAGATTGGGAGTGAAACCTCAGTGCTTCTCATCTGGACCTTGTCGGGATGGGCACCTCCGTCATGCCTGAGAGGAGGACAGCAGGGGTCAGGCGGACGAAGGCCACCAGGGGCTGCTGCAGGAAGTCCAACTCCCCCACCAGCACGTTGGAGGCTTCAGCCCCACTCGGGATTTTCTTCATGAAGTGCAGCTCTGCCTGGGCACAAGGAGCAGTCATAGAACCACAGAACCAAGCAGGTTGGAAGAGAGCTCCAAGCTCAGCCAGTCCAACCCAGCACCCAGCCCTGCCCAACCAACCAGACCATGGCACTCAGTGCCCCAGCCAGGCTTGGCACCAACACCTCCAGCCATGGGCACTGCACCACCTCCCTGGGCAGCCCATTCCAGTGCCAATCACTCTCTCTGACAACAACTTCCTAACAACATCCAGCCTAGACCTGCCCTGGCACAGCTTCAGGCTGTGTCCTCTTGTTCTGTTGCTGGGGGCCTGGCAGCAGAGCCCAACCCCACCTGGCTACAGCCTCCCTGCAGGCAGCTGCAGGCAGCAATCAGCTCTGCCCTGAGCCTCCTCTGCTGCAGGCTGCACCCCCCCAGCTCCCTCAGCCTCTCCTCACAGGGCTCTGCTCCAGGCCCCTCCCCAGCCTTGCTGCCCTGCTCTGGGCACCTGCCAGCACCTCAACATCTCTCTGCAATGGAGGAGCCCAGAGCTGGACACAGCACTGCAGGGGTGGCCTGAGCAGTGCTGAGCACAGGGGCACAAGAACCTCCCTTGTCCTGCTGCCCACACTGCTCCTGAGCCAGACCAGGATGCCATTGGCTCTGCTGCCCACCTGGGCACTGCTGCCTCCTCTGCAGCTCCTCTCTCCCAGCACCCCCAGGTCCAAGAGAGCAGTACTGAGGCTGGCTCAAACAAGCAGCAATACTCAGGTGCAAGCAAAGCAGACAGTGTCCTGCAGCCCACCCTGCAGCTGTGGCTGTGAGAGCAAAGCCCTGGCCCCTGCCTGGGGAAGAGGAACACACCGAGTGCCTCACCTTGCTCAGATCCATGGTGGCAGCATCCTGGATCACACCATTCTTAGCTTCTGCAGTGGTGGGAGAAGGATGAGGGCTGAGCATTTGGGCTGGCAGGGGAAGAAGACAGACCCTGAGGACTCAGAGAGCACAGCTGGGAGGTTTCCCCCACCCCCAGCCCTGGTGCCAAAGCCTGGCAGAAGCCTTCTGCCAAGGCCAAGCCCTGAGGAGCCCTCACCTGGCTTGTCCAGGAGGTGCAGGTCTGACTGCTTCTTACTGAGGTCAGCGAAGGAGCGGACGATGGGCAGGAGGTTGTTCCTCCTCTTCTCGTTCTGGTGGTGATGGTTCTTCAGGAGCACCTCTCTGACCTTGGCCCTCATGCACTCATCAAACTCCAGGGACTGCTCCTGCCTGGCCAGGATCAGATCTGGGGATGGCAGAGAGAGATGGAGCCCCCAGTGCTGGTTTGCACCTCCAGGAGCACCAAAAACGCTGCTGGTAAGCCCCAGATGGAGCCCCCAGAGCTGCTTTGCACCTCCAGGAGCACCAAAAACGCTGCTGTGATGCTGTGATGCTGTGATGCTGTGATGCTGTGATACTGTGATGCTGTGATGCTGTGATGCTGTGAGACTGTGATACTGTGACACTGTGATACTGTGATGCTGTGATACTGTGATGCTGTGATGCTGTGATACTGTGATGCTGTGATACTGTGATACTGTGATACTGTGATGCTGTGATGCTGTGATACTGTGAGACTGTGATGCTGTGATGCTGTGATACTGTGATACTGTGATACTGTGATACTGTGAGACTGTGATGCTGTGATGCTGTGATGCTGTGAGACTGTGATGCTGTGATGCTGTGATGCTGTGATGCTGTGATACTGTGATGCTGTGATACTGTGATGTTGTGATGCTGTGATACTGTGATGCTGTGATGCTGTGATGCTGTGATGCTGTGATGCTGTGATGCTGTGATGCTGTGACGCTGTGACACTGTGACACTGTGACACTGTGATGCTGTGACACTGTGATGCTGTGATACTGTGACACTGTGACACTGTGACACTGTGATGCTGTGACACTGTGATGCTGTGATACTGTGACACTGTGACACTGTGATGCTGTGATGCTGTGACACTGTGATGCTTTGACACTGTGACACTGTGACACTGTGATACTGTGATGCTGTGATACTGTGATGCTGTGATGCTGTGATACTGTGATGCTGTGATGCTGTGACACTGTGACACTGTGACACTGTGATGCTGTGACACTGTGATGCTGTGACACTGTGACGCTGTGACACTGTGACACTGTGATGCTGTGATGCTGTGACACTGTGATGCTTTGACACTGTGATGCTGTGACACTGTGACGCTGTGACACTGTGACACTGTGACACTGTGATGCTGTGACACTGTGACACTGTGATGCTTTGACACTGTGAAGCTGTGCCCGCAGTACCTGCGATCTCCTCGATGCTGCCAGCGCAGATGTCCAGCAGCATCGTCCCGTTGATGATGCAGCTCCTCAGCTCGAAGAGGCTGTGCAGGGACAGAGTGGCCACGTAGGGCTTGCTCCAGCGCTCGCCGCCTTCCTCCACGTCCTCCTCAAACTTCAGCCACCTGCAGGCACCAGAGAGGATCAAGCAAAGAAGCGGCCCCAGCCCTGCAACCCCTCTGACAGAGCAGGGGGTGGGGGGCAGCAGAAGGAGATGCTTGCAGCGGATCCTGCAGCTGCAGAGGTCTCAGGTGGCAGCGAGGGGGAGGGCAGAGCCTGCTGCGGGCGCTGCTGGCAGCTCCTCTCCCGGCAGCCGGAGCTCACCTGGCTGTCTCCTTCCACTCAGCACCTTCCCCCTCCTTCACACAGATCTCGTCCAGCTCGGTGAACAGGTCGTGGGGGACATGCTGCTCGTCCTCCTCCGAGCCAAGGATGAACTGCACCCGCTGGGATGGGGTGTCTGGGGAGGGGGAGGGGGGCAGGAGGCAAAACCACAGAATGCCAATAAGGTGGGGTTGGAAAGGACCCCGTGGAGATCATCCTGGAGTTCAACCCCCTGCCAGAGCAGGGACACCCAGGGGCAGCCAGGGGCAGCCAGGGGCACACCCAGGGGCACACCCAGGGGTACCCAGGGACACCCAGGGACACACCCAGGGGCACCCAGGGACACACAGGGACACACCCGGGGGCAGCCAGGGGCAGCCAAGGACACCCAGGGGCACACAGGGGCACACCTGGGGGCACCGAGGGGCAGCCAGGGGCAGCCAAGGACACCCAGGGGCACCCAGGGGCAGCCAGGGGCAGCCAGGGACACCCAGGGACATCCAGGGACACAGCCAGGAAGGGCTTAATAATCTCCAACCCCTCCCCCCAGAGGCTCCTCTCTCTGGGCAGCCTGCTCCAGGGCTCACTGCACAGCCTGAGGGGGGGGGGTGTCTCAGCCATCCCTCCCCATTTGATGCCATCAGCAAACTGCCTGAGGCTCCTCCATGCCCTTACCCAGGGGGTTGATGAATGGATTGAACAGGGCTGGACACCACTGGCCACAAGCCTCCAGCTGGACCCTGTCCCACTGACCCCCACTCCCTGAGCCTTCAGTCCTCACTTCTCAAGCCTGGCCATGAGGCTGCCATAGCAGTGTCCAAGCCTTGATGAAGTTGAGGTAGCCACATCCACTCTTGTCCCTGTGCTGCTCCATCCAGTGATGCCACCACAAGAGGCTGTCACGCTCAGGCATGACTCCCCCCACGCTGAACCCCTCTTGGCTGCTCCTGCTGAGCCTCTTCTCTCCCAGCTTCCATCCCCTGCCTGTATCTGAACACTTTCTGCCATCCTCCCATGCAAAGTGGCCACCAGTCAGGCACCAATACCGAGCTGGCTTCTCCCCCCCTGGCTCTCTCTTGGCTTGCCCACAACCACGAGTGGGTTAAGCACCCATTCCACCAAGGGCAGGCAGCTTCCCTCGCCCACAGCTCCACTTCTCCAGCCAGCATCCCTCAAAGGAAGTGCAGCCTGAGACCACCACGCCCTGAACTGCCCCACACAACCAGCAGCAGCAGCAGCAGCAGCTCTCGCTTAGCATCCCTCAGAGACACAGCAAACCACCCACGCGGGACCTGCTCGCAGAAGCCTCCTCAGCCACGCAGCCGCCTGCTGGGCACTCACAGTGGCAGCCTTGCTCGCTCGGGACCGGCTCCTTCTCCCTCGCCCTCCCGCGGTGCTTCTGGCGGTGCGCACGGTGGTGCCGGTGGCTCTGCCTCACCAGGGGCATCCTCACCCCCACGTACAGGGTCCGGTGCCCTGCAAGGGAGCAGCGTTTTCAGCAGGTGGTTAAAGCCCAGCAGAAGATTCTGACTGCTCTTTGCTTTTTTTATCCCCCCCCCCCCCGGGGAGCATCTTTTGCTCCGGGAGTGTTTTGACTCCGAGTTTGCAGCCTCAGAGCAGCAAATGATGACTCTGAGGCACCTGAAACTGCCCTGAGGACTTGGAGCCTCCTCTCGAGTTCCAGATCCAGCTGGACACTGCTCAGACTCCTCTGTTAGACACAGGATAACAGCGTGGAGGGGTTGGAAGTGACCTCTGGGGAGCATCCAGACCAATCCCCCCTGTGCCCACAGCAGCTTGCCCAGGATCCGAGGTTTCAGGTGGCTTTGGAAGCTCTCCAGAGAGGGAGAGTCCACAACCTCTCTGCTCAGCCTGCCCCAGGCCTCCAGCACCCTCACACCACTCAATTCTCTCCTCATCTCCTCCTGGGTGTCAGTTTGTGCCCATTGTTGCCCCTTCTCCTGGCCCTGGGCACCACTCAGCAGGGTCTAGCTCCAGCCTCTTGTCTCTCACCCTTCAGCTCTTGATGAGCATTACTCAGATGCCCTCTGGGGCTGCTCTTCTCCAGGCTCCTCAGCCTTTGCTCCTCACAGAGCTGCTTTGGGCCCCTCAGCCTCCTCTGGACTCTCTCCAGCACTTCCCTGCCTCTCCTGATCTGAGGAGCTCAGAGCTGGACCAAGTTCTCCAGCTGTGGCCTCCCTCTCTAGAGCAGAGCAGAGAGGAGAACATCCCTTGGCCTGCTGCTGGCCACACTCTTCTTGATGCACCCCACAACACCCTTGGGGCCTTCCTGGCCACCAGGACATGTTGTTGGCTCATGGACAACTTCTTGTCCCCAGCACTGCCAGGTCCTTCTCTGCAGAGCTGCTTCCCAGCAGGTCTCTCCTCACCTGCCCTGCTGCAGGGTTTGCTCCTCCCCAGGTGGGGACCTTGCACTTAACTTGCTGAGGTTTCCCCTTCCTGGGCAGGTCTCCCTGGATGCCAGCACAGCCTGGCAGGTGGCATCCACCTCCCCTCTCCCCCCACCCCCCCCCACTTTGGTGCCATCAGCAAACTGGCTGAGGTCTCCCAGCATCCCTGCATCCAGCTCCTTGATGAAGAGGCAGAGCAAGACCAGTCCTGGCGACCACAACCACCTGAGCTCTGCCCTTCAGGCCCTTCCCAGCCCACATCACTGCCCCCCTCCTTTAACCCACACTCCCTGCAAAGGATGCCAGGGGAGGCAGTGCCCAAAGCCTTGCTCCAGTCAAGGCAGACCCCTTCCACTGCCCTCCCCTCCTCTGCCCAGCTGCTCACAGCACCTGAAGGGCACCAGGCAGGGTTTCCTCTTGCTGAATCCATCCTGATAACCTTTTGCTCCCAGGTGGCATCCAGGCAGAGCTCTTCTGTCACCTTCCCAGGGATGGAGGTGATGCTTTTGATTCCCTGGCACCTCCTCCTGCCCTGTATGGCACTGCCTGTCCCCAAGCCCTCACACAGCTCTCCTGTTCTCCAGGGCTACCCAAGGTGATGCAGAGTGGCTTAGCAACACCACCTGCCAAGCCCTCAGCTCTTGGGGGGTGCCTCCACCCTAGGGGCCTGTGGATCTGTGGGTGTCCAGCTCCTCTGGGTGACTTCTAACCCACTCTTCCTTGACCAAGGGAGAGGCTTCCCTTCTCCAGACCTCCAGGGCCTGGCATTCCTTAGCAGTAAAGACTGAAGAAAGGGCAGCCCTGAGCAGCTCAACCTTCCCTGGACCCTTCAGAACCAGGCCACCCAGGCTCACATGTTCCCTGAGTTCCCTTTTGCTCCTGCTGCACCTGAAGAAGCCTTTCCCATCGTGCTTGACACCTCTCACCAGAGGTCATTCCAAGAGCTTTCCTCCTGGCATCCCTACACACCCTGGCAGCCTCCCCCAGTGCCCCTCAAGGCTTTTCTCCATGTTCCATCGATTTCCTTCTCCCATTGGAGGGCATTGAGGAGCTGCAGCAGAGCCAGGGGGTGCCCAGGTGGGCAAGGAGGGCAGCAGCAGCCTGGGCTGGCTCAGCAGTGGTGTGGGCAGCAGGAGCAGGGCAGGGATTGTGCCCCTGCAGTGGGCAGTGGGGAGGGCAGAGCTGGGGGCAGGGTTGGGCAGCTGAGTGGCAGGAGGGCAGTGAGGAGCTGCAGCAGAGGCAGAGAAGGGAGTGGAGGTGGGGAAGGGTCTGGAGGAGAGGCTGGGGAGGAGCAGGTGAGGGAGCTGGGGGGGGTGAGGCTGGAGGAGAGGAGGCTGAGGGCAGAGCTTGTGGGGCTGTGGCAGGGCCTGAGAGGAGGCTGGAGCCAGGGAGGGGGTTGGGCTGTGCTGCCAAGGGCCAAGAGGAGATGGCCTCAAGGTGCCCCCAGGGCAGCTTCAGCTTGGCCATGAGGAACAATTTCTTCCTCTTCAGCGTTGCCAAGGCCTGGCCTAAGGCTGTGGTGGACTTCCCATGCCTGAAGATGCCTCAGAGCTGTGGTCCATGGTGCAGCAGTGCCCTGACAGTGCTGGCTTGGACATGGCTTAGGTCTTCTCTGACCTAAACCATTCCATGCTCCTAGACCAGGAGCTTCCCCAGGAGCTCTTTGCTCATCCCTGCAGGTCTCTTCCCACCTTTGCTTTGCTGCTCAGCTGTGGAGCTAAGTCCCCAGCAGCTTTCTCCAGCCCTCATGCATGGACTGCTCCAAGCAGGGAACTGCTTTTGACCAAGTGATTGTTATATGGCCCAGGGCAGCAGGAGGAGATCAAATCAAGCTCCTGATGATGACCTCCAGCCCCACAATCAAAACCCAAACCACAGCCTTGCCTATGTAGCCATCAAGTCACTCTGCAAGGCAGGAGAAGCCTCTGCACAGGCTGTGATTGCTTTCAGCCTGCGTGGCTAAACCTCCTGCCATGGTCCCCACGGGGACTTTCCTCCTGCCTCAGCACTGAAATGCATCACAGTTACTGTGGCACGGAGCAGGGGTTGGTGTGGGGCCTGGTCCCTTCCCTCCAGCATCCCAACCCCGCCACACAGCCTGCCCTGGGACCACCTCTGCAGCCTGCCCATGGTCTCTCTGCCTGGTCCCTTCCCTCCAGCATCCCAACCCCACCATGCAGCCTGCCCAGGGTCCCTCTGCCTGGATCCCTTCCCTCCAGCATCCCAACCCCACCACACAGCCTGCCCTGGGGCCACCTCTGCATCCTGCCCAGGGTCCCTCTGCCTGGATCCCTTCCCTCCAGCATCCCAGGGTCTGCAGCATGCCCAGGGTCCCTCTGTCTGGATCCTTTCCCTTCAGCATCCCAACCCCACCATGCAGCCTGCCCAAGGTCCCTCTGTCTGGTCCCTTCCCTCCAGCATCCCATGGTCTACAGCCTGCCCATGGTCTCTCTGCCTGGATCCCTTCCCTCCAGCATCCCAACCCCACCACACACAGCCTGCCCTGGGGCCACCTCTGCAGCCTGCCCAGGGTCTCTCTGCCTGTTCCCTTCCCTCCAGCATCCCAGGGTCTGCAGCATGCCCAGGGTCCCTCTGCCTGGTCCCTTCCCTCCAGCATCCCAGGGTCTGCAGCATGCCCAGGGTCCCTCTGCCTGGATCCCTTCCCTTCAGCATCCCAACCCCACCACACAGCCTGCCCTGGGACCACCTCTGCAGCCTGCCCAGGGTCCCTCTGCCTGGATCCCTTCCCTCCAGCATCCCAGGGTCTGCATCCTGCCCAGGGTCCCTCTGCCTGGATCCCTTCCCTCCAGCATCCCAACCCCACCACACAGCCTGCCCTGGGACCACCTCTGCAGCCTGCCCAGGGTCCCTCTGCCTGGTCCCTTCCCTCCAGCATCCCAGGGTCTGCATCCTGCCCAAGGTCCCTCTGCCTGGATCCTTTCCTTCCAGCATCCCAACCCCACCACACAGCCTGCCCTGTGGTCACCTCTGCATCCTGCCCAGGGTCTCTCTGCCTGGATCCTTTCCCTCCAGCATCCCAACCCCACCACACAGCCTTGCTTGGGACCACCTCTGCATCCTGCCCAGGGTCCCTCTGCCTGGATCCCTTCCCTCCAGCATCCCAGGGTCTGCATCCCGCCCAGGGTCCCTCTGCCTGGTCCCTTCCCTCCAGCATCCCAGGGTCTGCATCCCGCCCAGGGTCCCTCTGCCTGGTCCCTTCCCTCCAGCATCCCAGGGTCTGCATCCCGCCCAGGGTCCCTCTGCCTGGATCCTTTCCCTCCAGCATCCCAACCCCACCATGCACCCTGCCCAGGGTCCCTCTGCCTGGGTCCCTTCCCTCCAGCATCCCAACCCCACCACGCAGCCTGCCCACGGGGACTTTCCTCCTCTGTGTAGAAGCCACAGCACTGAAATGCCTCACAGTTGCTGGGACAAGGAGCAGGGGTTGGTGTGGGGGTGACAGGGGAAGGTGCTGGGCTGGTGGCTCCTCTAGCAGGACCTCAGCAGAGCCTCACCTTCCAGCTCCTCCTTCTCATAGTGGATGTTGACCACGTTGCTGGTCCTGCCCTGGTCGATGACAGCCTCTTCATCCTGTCTCTGGCGAGCAAGAGAAGCAGGAGCTTGGGGCTGGGTGTGTGAAGTTGCTTTACCTCCTCCCAGCACCCAACCACCTCTGTCCACCAGTGTCAGGCACTTGCTGGCCTCCTCAGCCCTTAAAAGGGTGGACTTGCAGGAGGCTTTTCTTCCCTTCCTCCAACGGGCAGCTCATGGCACTGCCTGGCCCAGACCCAGCGTGGGGCTGGGAGGGCTCCTGCAGAGGGCTGCGAGGCTGTGCAGGGCTCTGGGCAGCCTGCTCGGGGTGGGGACCACAGCTCACAGGATGCTGGGGGTTGGAAGGGACCCAAGGAGATCATCCAGTCCATCCCCCTCCCCCTGCCAGAGCAGGACAGTCCTAACACAGATCACAGAGGAACACATCCAGACAGGGCTGGAAAGGCTCCAGAAGAGCTTCTCTGAGCAGCCTGTGCCAGGGCTCTGGGACCCTTCCCTCTTGTGCTGAGGCAGAGCCTCTTCTGCTGCAGCTTACACCCAGGGCTGCCTGTCCTGTCACAGGGAGCAGGGAGCAGAGCCTGGCCCCCACTTTCTGGCCCCCAGAGCCTGGCCCCCACTCCTGGCCCCCAGAGTCTGGCCCCCTACTCCAAGCCCCCAGAGTCTGTCCCCCCCTTCTGGCCCCCAGAGCCTGTCTCCATTCCTCACCCCCAGAGCCTGTCCCCCACCTCCTTACCCCCAGAGTCTGTCCCCCCCCCTTCTGGCCCCCAGAGCCTGTGCCCCACTCCTGCCCCCCAGAGCCTGTCCCCCCCATCCTTACCCCCAGAGCCTGTCCCCATTCCTCACCCCCAGAGCCTGTCCCCTCCATCCTGGCCCCCAGAGCCTGTGCCCCTACTCCTCATCCCCATAGTCTGTCCCCCACTCCTGGCCCCCAGAGCCTGCCCCCCACCTTCTGGCCACCCAGAGCCTGTGCCCCACCCTGCCCCCCCCCAGAGCCTGTCCCCCACATCCTGGTCCCCAGAGCCTGTCCCCATTCCTCACCCCCAGAGTCTGGCCCCCACTACTGGCCCCCAGAGTCTGGCCCCTACTCCAGGCCCCCAGAGCCTGTCCCCATTCCTCACCCCCAGAGCCTGTCCCCCCACTTCTGCCCCCCCCCCCCCGAGCCTGTCCCCCACTCCTGGTCCCCCAGAGCCTGTCCCCCTACTCCTCACCCCCAGAGCCTGTCTCCATTCCTCATCCCCAGAGCCTGTCCCCTCCATCCTGGCCCCCAGAGCCTGTCCCCCTACTCCTCATCCCCAGAGCCTGTCCCCCTACTCCTGTCCCCCATAGCCTGTCCCCCATTCCTCACCCTCAGAGCCTGTCCCCCACCTTCTGGCCCCCCAGAGCCTGTCCCCCACTCCTGGCCCCCATAGTCTGTCCCCCACTCCTGGCCCCCAGAGCCTGTCCCTCCCTTTCTGGCCCCCAGAGCCTGTCCCCCCCCTTCTGGCCTCCCAGAGCCTGTCCCCACTCCTGTCCCCCATAGCGAGGGCAATGGTCTGGCACAGGAGCAGGGTGGGGTCAGGTTGGACCTGAGGAGAGGTTGTGCACCGTGAGGCTGGGCAGAGGCTGGCACAGGCTGCCCAGGGAGGCTGTGCTGGAGGCTCCATCCCTGCAGCCACCCAAGCTGAGCCTTGCTGTGCCCCTGTGCAGCCTGCCCTGGCTGGAGCTGTGCCTGCTGCCTGCAGGGGGTGGGCAGGATGCCCCTTGGAGGGGCATCCTGATGCCAGCTGTGAATGTGGTCCAGCTGCTGTGCAGAGGGAG
Organism: Pogoniulus pusillus; assembly: GCF_015220805.1. Lineage (NCBI taxonomy): Eukaryota > Metazoa > Chordata > Aves > Piciformes > Lybiidae > Pogoniulus > Pogoniulus pusillus. The sequence continues at coordinate 48,796 of NW_026974567.1, forward strand.
GTGTTTGGTTCTGGTTGGACTCGCTGAGGCTGTGAGCCTCTGGCCCTGCCCCCATCCCTTTTATGCTTCCAGAAGCCCTCGCACGGAACTGTCCTGATGCTTTTCCACTCCTCCCTTCCTCCAGCTGTCCCCAGCCCTGCTTTCCTCTGAGCTGAGCTAATTCACCGTTTCCAGGCTGTGAATTCATTTGTCCTAATGAACTTCCTCCTCCCTCCTGCTGCTGCTGCTGCTGCTCAGCACAAAGGTCAACTGCCCTGAAAGGTGACCCGGGGGGGTGTAAAACAACACGGCCAGGGGAGGGGAAACCCAGGGCTGGTCAGTGCCAATCCCTCCCCGAGCCAAGCTCAGATCCCTGCTGCCTTCCTTTGTTATTTAGCATGAAAGATTCAGGGGGCAAAACAGGAGGGGCTGGGATGAGTTGGGCACCTTCCAGGCTGCAGCAAGGTGCTGCCAGCATCCCATTGCCCCTGCAGCATCCCTGGAACGGCAGCAAGCCCTGCACAGAGCTGCCCCCGGAGGAAACAGACCCACTCCAAACTTCCACAGTCCCTGACTGGGCCACTCTGAAGGACTCAGAGTGGTTATTTGCTGGAGGAGCTGCAAGCTGTGGGACCTGTGAGTGAGGAGGGCTGCCAGGAGCTCAGGGTGGTAAATCCATCTCCAAGTGAGGGGGCAGAGAGGAAGGGGGAAATGATGCTCAAAGACAGCTTGGATGGAGCCTTGAGCAGCCTGGTGTAGAGTCCCTGCCCATGGCAGAGGGGGGGGGGTGGGGTTGGAACTGGATGAGCTTTGAGGTCCCTTCCAACTCAATCCATTCTTTGCCTCCACAAGTGAGTTCTGCCATCCCAGGGTGATCATCACCCTCATGCTCTGCCTTCCCTCCCTGTTGTTCTGCCCTGCTGCCAGGCACCTGGAAGCCATTAAACTGCCACCAGCTGGGCTGAGGAAGGGGACATGGAGCTCTGCATGGCTCACTCCTGAGCTTTTGGAGCAGCCTTTGAGTGCCAAGCTCTGGCTGACTGCTTCCAAGCTGGGTTTGTTGGGTGGCTGAGAGCAATCAGTGCTTGTGAACGCAACCAGGAGCAGAGGGAAGCCCTCTGGGGCATGGCTGCAGCAAGTCCCTCTGTGTCCCCAGCTCAGTCCAGCCTCTGCCCATGGCCAACTTCTCCAGGTCCTTGTTTTACTCCAGGTCATTGTTTTAGTGCATTTTGGCCTGTCCCAGCAGGAGAGAGAAGGGTTGTGGAGTGCTCTGCCTCAGCTCACCTGCCTCCTCTGCTCAAGAGAAGGGAAAAAGAAGGAAGCAGAAGTTCAGGCTCAGCTTTGAGTCCTCCTGGTGCCAGGGGAGGCTGGCACGGCATGAGCAGGCAAACCTCACCTGCTGGCCCCTGCTGCCAGCACACACAAGCAGGAGTGGTCACCAGAGAGAGGATCAATGGAATGAATCTCCCTCACACTGAGCCTGCTGGGGTGATGGGATGAGTGTAACAGCGACCAGACCCTGGGGGGGGAGGGGGCAGGGCACTTTTGGTTGAGCAGGAGACCCTTCCTCACCCCTCTGCATCTCCATCCAGCCCAGACAAAGCCACCCTAAGCCTCCAGCTCCTTCCCAGCACCAGCTCCTTGCTGGGACTCTGGCTGCTGGGCCAGGAGCTGGGCTGGGACTTGGACCGGACCCAAATGCCTGCGACGCAGAGGGGTCAGGGCTGCAGAGCCCCGAAAGGAGGCTGGGAGGGAGGGGTCTGGGTGGCGGCGGAGCCCCCTCGGGGACGCGGCCGCTGTCCCCTGCTGCTGGGCAAAGGGCAAATCCTTTCCCCTTTTCCTAGGGGCAGGTTAATTAATTCCCCACCTCACATCTGCCCCCAAGCCAGGTCCTGTGGGTGCCGCGGGTGGGGAGGGGGGAGGGTAGGAAACAGGGGTGGGGGAACCCTCAGCTGCCTCCCGCCTGCAGCCCAGCAGCGGTGGGGACAAGAGCTGAGCCCTCCCGCCCGGGGCATCCGCGGGGACAGCGACCTTGGTCCCATCCCCAGCGCCTGCAGTCGCCTGCGGGCACATCCAGAGGCAGGGAGGAGGGGACCAGGGTGGGGGGCGCCAGCGGGGAGCCCCTCCAGCAGACCTCAGGCGGGTGCCTTAACACTCCTCCTGCACCCACCTCGGGCACCCCTCGCCTCTCCTTTTGCTCTCCCTCCCCTCTCCTTGCACCCCCTTTCCGAGGCCAGGCATCCCCTTGCGCATCCCCCGGCACCCCATTTTACAGACCCCCCCCCTCCCCCTTTAAATCCCTTCCACCCCTTGCCCAAGAGGAGCCCTTCGGCCTCCTCTGCCCCTCACTGCGGAGGCTCTGACACCCACCCCCACCCCCCCTCTCCGTGCCCGCCCTCGGAAATGCCGCAGTGAGCAGGCACCGAGCATCCTCCGGCCGCGCCGGCGGCACAGCCCCCGCCCGGGGCACCGGGCACGCCGCGCCGCCTGCCGCCGCCCCCCCACCTGGTAGCTGAGGATCCCATCGGGCTCATTGCTGCCGGCGGGCATGGCTGGGCAGAGGGAGCCGGGGTGTACCCCCCCCCCCCCGCCCCGGAGCTGGGCCAGGGGGGGCCGCAGCCGCCTGCAGCCCCGGTGCCGCTCACACCGGCTCCGGCATCGCCCGCGCCGGGGCCAAACCCCGCCCCGGGCCGGGGGGGGAGGCGGCGGGCAGAGGGCGGAGGCAGGGCCCAGCCCTGCTTCGACAGCATCCTCTGGACCCTGAGACCTCGCCAGCATCTTGCCCTCCGGCTCCCTCCCGCATCATCCCCTCCACCCCAGGCCCCTTCAGCATCCCCACCCCCCAACCCCAGCATCAGCCTCCGCTCTGATCCCTTCCAGCGTCTCTGCAGCCTCACTTCAGAATCGTTCCCCTCTCTGGACCCCTCCAGCATCGACTCCCCAGCATCACCCTGATCCCACAGAGCATCACCCCCAGTACCCTCCTCAGTCCCTCTAGACCCTTCCCCAATCTCTTCCAGTATCCTTCCCACATCTCACCCAGCCTCTTCCCTTGATCCCCCTCTAGCATTGCTCTGCCTCCTTTACACCCCCAGCTGCCTCCCAGCATCCATCACCCCCAGACCCCCCTCTGCCATCAGCCTGGTTGTGCTCACACAGTTTGTGTCCTCTTTTCCCTTCCCTACACCTTTGCAGCTTCCCTACCTCAGAGACCTTTTAGTTGTTGTTAACCTTTTCTCCTTTTAACTTCCAAGTCCCAGGGAGAGCATTGATTTGGGTCTGCTTCACCTTTCCTCTCTCCACATCTAATTCCTTTCCTTTGGGGAAGGAGAGGGGGGAGGGAAGAGGGAAAAGCATCCTGGAGATTGTTCTGTTAACTGTCTTTGAGTCTCTGGGCAATTGAAATTAGAACTGAGCCAGGGCAGCTCTGCTCAGCATCTGCATCTGGATGGGGAGACCAAGTGCACCTGCAGTGAGTTTGCAGGTGACCCCCAGGTTGGGTGGGAGTTGATCAGGGAGGCTCTGCAGAGGGGTCCTGGTCAGTGGCTTGTGGAAAATGAGACCTCACAACAGGCAGAGTGTTGCCAGGCAAGAGAGGAGAGAGTTGGGGCTGTGCAGTCTGGAGGAGAGGAGGCTCCTAGGTGACCTTTTTGTGGCCTGCCAGGATCTGAAGTGGGCTGCCAGGATCTGGGGAGGGACTTTTCAGGGCTGTCAGGGAGTGACAGGACTGGGGGGAATGGAGTGAAGATGGGATGAGATTTAACAAGGCCAAGGGCAGGTTCTGCACTTTGGCCACAACAACCCCAAGCAGCTCCAGGCTGGGGACTGAGTGGCTGAGAGCAGGCAGGCAGAGAGGGCCCTGGGGGTGCTGGCAGAGAGGAGCTGCAGAGGAGGCAGCAGTGCCCAGGTGGGCAGCAGAGCCAATGGCATCCTGGGCTGGCTCAGGAGCAGTGTGGGCAGCAGGACAAGGGAGGTTCTTGTGCCCCTGTGCTCAACACTGCTCAGGACACCCCTGAAGTGCTGTGCCCAGCTCTGGGCTACTCCATTGCAGAGAGATGCTGAGGTGCTGGAAGGTGCCCAGAGCAGGGCAGCAAGGCTGGGGAGGGGCCTGGAGCACAGCCCTGTGAGGAGAGGCTGAGGGAGCTGGGGGGGTGCAGCCTGCAGCAGAGGAGGCTCAGGGCAGAGCTGATTGCTGCCTGCAGCTGCCTGCAGGGAGGCTGTAGCCAGGTGGGGTTGGGCTCTGCTGCCAGGCAAGCAGCAACAGAACAAGGGGACACAGCCTCAAGTTGTGCCAGGGCAGGTCTAGGCTGGATGTTAGGAGTAAATTGTTGTCAGAGAGAGTGATTGGCACTGGAATGGGCTGCCCAGGGAGGTGGTGGAGTCTGTGTGGCTGGAGGTGTTGGTGCCAAGCCTGGCTGGGGCACTCAGTGCCATGGTCTGGGTTGACTGGACAGGGCTGGGTGCTAGGTTGGACTGGATGCTCTTGGAGCTCTCTGCCAACCTGCTTGGTTCTATGATTCTAAGCTGGAGGTGGGGAGAGCCAGGCTGGAAGTGAGGAGGAAGTTCTGCACCATGAATCATAGAATCAATCAGATTGGAAGAGACCTGGAGGAGGAAGTTGTTCAGCATGAGAGTGGTGAGAGTCTGGAATGGGCTGCCCAGGGAGGTAGTTGAGGTCCCATCCCTGAAGGTGTTTAAGGCCAGGCTGGATGTAGCTCTGGGCAGCCTGAGCTAGGGTAGGGTGTCCCTGGGCATGGCAGGGGGGGTTGGAACTGGCTGATCCTTGTGGTCCCTTCCAACCCTGACTGATTCTGTGTTTAATCAGTGCTGTGTGACAAGGGCAGGTTCTCCTCCAAAGCCCTTGCACAGCTTCACCTGGTTCAGGTGAAAGCACTTAATGCCTTCTCCTGATGCACTTCAATTTCCAGGCAGTTCAAACCCAAAACTTCAGGGCTAAGCTGGTCTGAAGCACGAGGCAGAGCAGAACACCCTGTCCAAGCTGAGAGCAGTGAGGCAGAGCATGGTGTGTGTGCAGAGCAGCACAGACTGAGGCAGAGCAGTGAGGCAGAGCAGAGAGGCAGAGCAGTGATGCAGAGCAGTGAGACAGAGCAGTGAGGCAGAGCAGAGAGGCAGAGCAGTGAGGGAGAGCAGAGAGGCAGAGCAGAGAGGCAGAGCAGTGAGGCAGAGCAGAGAGGCAGAGCAGAGAGGCAGAGCAGTGAGGCAGAGCAGAGAGGCAGAGCAGAGAGGCAGAGCAGAGAGGCAGAGCAGTGAGGCAGAGCAGAGAGGCAGAGCAGAGAGGCAGAGCAGTGAGGCAGAGCAGTGAGGCAGAGGATGGTGTCTGTGCAGAGCAGAGAGGGAGAGCAGAGAGGCAGAGCAGAGAGGCAGAGCAGTGAGGCAGAGCAGTGAGGCAGAGCAGTGAGGCAGAGCAGAGAGGCAGAGCAGAGAGGCAGAGCAGTGAGGCAGAGCAGAGAGGCAGAGCAGAGAGGCAGAGCAGTGAGGCAGAGCAGTGAGGCAGAGCAGAGAGGCAGAGCAGTGAGGCAGAGCAGAGAGGCAGAGCAGAGAGGCAGAGCAGTGAGGCAGAGCAGTGAGGCAGAGCAGTGAGGCAGGGGATGGTGTCTGGGCAGAGCAGTGAGGCAGAGCAGAGAGGCAGAGCAGTGAGAGAGAGCAGAGAGGCAGAGCAGAGAGGCAGAGCAGTGAGGCAGAGCAGTGAGGCAGAGCAGTGAGGCAGGGGATGGTGACTGTGCAGAGCAGTGAGGCAGAGGATGGTGACTGTGCAGAGCAGTGAGGCAGAGCAGAGAGGCAGAGCACAGAGGCAGAGCAGTGAGGCAGAGCAGAGAGGCAGAGCAGAGAGGCAGAGCAGTGAGGCAGAGCAGTGAGGCAGAGCAGTGAGGCAGAGGATGGTGTCTGTGCAGAGCAGTGATGCAGAGCAGAGAGGCAGAGCAGTGAGGCAGGGGATGGTGTCTGTGCAGAGCAGTGAGGCAGAGCAGAGAGGCAGAGCAGTGAGGCAGGGGATGGTGTCTGTGCAGAGCAGTGAGGCAGAGGATGGTGACTGTGCAGAGCAGTGAGGCAGAGCAGTGAGACAGAGCAGAGAGGCAGAGCAGAGAGGCAGAGCAGAGAGGCAGAGTAGAGAGGCAGAGCAGTGAGGCAGAGGATGGTGTCTGTGCAGAGCAGTGAGGCAGAGCAGTGAGACAGAGCAGTGAGGCAGAGCAGAGAGGCAGAGCAGAGAGGCAGAGTAGAGAGGCAGAGCAGTGAGGCAGAGGATGGTGTCTGTGCAGAGCAGTGAGGCAGAGCAGTGAGACAGAGCAGTGAGGCAGAGCAGAGAGGCAGAGCAGAGAGGCAGAGTAGAGAGGCAGAGCAGTGAGGCAGAGGATGGTGTCTGTGCAGAGCAGTGAGGCAGAGCAGTGAGGCAGAGGATGGTGTCTGTGCAGAGCAGTGAGGCAGAGGATGGTGACTGTGCAGAGCAGTGAGGCAGAGCAGTGAGGCAGAGGATGGTGTCTGTGCAGAGCAGTGAGGCAGAGCAGTGAGGCAGAGCAGAGAGGCAGAGTAGAGAGGCAGAGCAGTGAGGCAGAGCAGTGAGGCAGGGGATGGTGTCTGTGCAGAGCAGTGAGACAGAGGATGGTGTCTGTGCAGAGCAGTGAGGCAGAGGATGGTGACTGTGCAGAGCAGTGAGGCAGAGCAGTGAGGCAGAGCAGTGATGCAGAGCAGTGATGCAGAGCAGAGAGGCAGAGCAGTGAGGCAGAGCAGTGGGGCAGAGCAGTGAGGCAGAGGATGGTGTCTGTGCAGAGCAGTGAGGCAGAGCAGTGAGGCAGAGCAGTGAGGCAGAGCAGAGAGGCAGAGCAGAGAGGCAGAGCAGTGAGGCAGAGCAGTGAGGCAGGGGATGGTGTCTGTGCAGAGCAGTGGGGCAGAGCAGTGAGGCAGAGCAGAGAGGCAGAGCAGTGAGGCAGAGCAGTGGGGCAGAGCAGTGAGGCAGAGGATGGTGTCTGTGCAGAGCAGTGAGGCAGAGCAGTGGGGCAGAGCAGTGAGGCAGAGGATGGTGTCTGTGCAGAGCAGTGAGGCAGAGCAGTGAGGCAGAGCAGTGAGGCAGAGCAGAGAGGCAGAGCAGAGAGGCAGAGCAGTGAGGCAGAGCAGTGAGGCAGGGGATGGTGTCTGTGCAGAGCAGTGGGGCAGAGCAGTGAGGCAGAGCAGAGAGGCAGAGCAGTGAGGCAGAGCAGTGGGGCAGAGCAGTGAGGCAGAGGATGGTGTCTGTGCAGAGCAGTGAGGCAGAGCAGTGGGGCAGAGCAGTGAGGCAGAGGATGGTGTCTGTGCAGAGCAGTGATGCAGAGCAGTGAGGCAGAGCAGTGGGGCAGAGCAGTGGGGCAGAGCAGTGGGGCAGAGCTGCTTGCAGCTTAGCTCCATTGGCATCATTTGCCCAAGCCTGGTGGCTCCTTTGCCCTCAGAGCTTCACCAGCCAGAATGGCCTTTGCAAAACCAGCCCCACGAGGTGAAACCAGGGCTGCTTACCTGGGCAAGGCACTCACAAGTGCATAAATATCCCTTTGGGAGGGGACACAATGGCCCAAGCCTTTGTTTCCCTCCCACCCTTGCTTCCCCCATCAGCAGAAGGGTGGGGCAAGCCAGGATGTGTTTTAAACCTATTGGCCTTCCACGACAGGGACACACTGTGGAGGCTCACAAGGAGGACTGGGACCAGTTCAGGCTTTGGTGTAAACCATAGAATCAGGCAGGTTGGCAGAGAGCTCCAAGAGCATCCAGGCCAACCTAGCACCCAGCCCTGCCCAACCAACCAGACCATGGCACTAAGTGCCTCAGCCAGGTTTGGCTTCAACACCTCCAGCCACAGCCACTCCACCACCTCCCTGGGCAGCCCATTCCAGTGCCAATCACTCTCTCTGCCAACAACTCCCTCCTAACATCCAGCCTAGACCTGCCCTGGCACAACTTGAGGCTGTGTCCTCTTGTTCTGTTGCTGCTTGCCTGGCAGCAGAGCCCAACCCCACCTGGCTACAGCCTCCCTGCAGGCAGCTGCAGGCAGCAATCAGCTCTGCCCTGAGCCTCCTCTGCTGCAGGCTGCACCCCCCCCCCCAGCTCCCTCAGCCTCTCCTCATAGGGTTTGTGTTCCAGGCCCCTCCCCAGCTTCATTGCCCTTCTCTGGGCACCTTCCAGCACCTCAACCAGAGAGAACAAAGGAAGGATTTGAGGGCTCATTAAACCTGCAGGTCCAAAGGAGGTCAGCACAGATTTGGGCTTTTTCCCACTCTGGGACAGAATCTTCAGGTGTTCCTCAGGGACACAGGAAGGGGTCATGGGAGGAACTGCTCCCCAAGTGCATCAGGTGCTGCTTGGCAGCCAGACCCCAGGGGCTTCTGTGTGCCCAGTTCCCCTGGGAAGCAGAGAAGTGGTTGCCTGGAGACTTTGCCACAGCCACAGCTTCCATGGAGGCTGCTGAAGAGGAAGCTGAAGGCTGCCAGCTGTCACCACACCACAAAGAGCACCCCAGGTCACCCACAGAAATCCCCCTCAGCCTCAGGATTTACCTTCATGGCTCCTCTGACCTCCACTGGCACTTCAGCCTCTGCTGGACAAGTGCTGCCATGGTGAGGATCTTCCCTCTGAGGAGCTTCTGGGGCTGCACAGAGGTCCAGGGCAGTCAGGGAGGAGTCAGCCAAGGCTGGGCCTGGGCTCACCAACTCCTGCAGGCTGCAGCAAGCTCTCCTTGCTCCCCAGGGGGAAGCATCCTAGAGGGTTTTAGCCACGAGTCCACATCCACCCTCTCACTCCTCTCTGCCTTGTTGCTGCCAACAAGGAGCTGTGCTGACCCTGGGCAGAGTGCCCCCAAGGCTGCAGCTGTGCCAGGGGGTGATCAGAGCCTCCAGGTCAGGGGCCTCTAAGCACCTCTGGTGGCTGTTTGCCTTCTCCCTGCCTTCACAGCTGTGCCCTGTGTGCACTGGATGGACAGGGGTGTGGGGCTGCCTTTGGAGGAGAGAAGACAGAGCATCACTCCTGGCACTCGAGCAGCCTCTGTGCTTTGCCCTCCTGCTGCCTCCTTCTCTTCCTGTGCTTGCAAAGCAGCTGGGAGCTACCTCCTGGCTAAGCTTCCCTGTCCCCATCACAGCTAAATGCTGGACCAGCAAAGAAAGGGCAGCTGAGGGCAGCCAGAGAGGTCTGAGAGTCAGGTGAGATACTGAGGCATTGCTGCATCCCCACGAGCTGGGCTGGTCCCAGGGATGGCTTTGGTTTGGGGTCTGTTGGGAGTTATTCTTTGCTGGGGGGGGGGAGGGGGGTGAGGACATTTCCCTGGGCAGTTTCCAGGCTCTGGAGGCTCCATCACCCATCCAGCTTCCCAGAACTGCTCTAGACAGTGGGCACCATCTGCCCCCGTGGTCAGAATCAAGCAGGTTGGAAGAGAGCTCCAAGATCATCCAGTCCAACCTAGCACCCAGCCCTGTCCAGTCAACCCAGACCATGGCACTAAGTGACACATCCAGGCTTGGCTTCAACACCTCCAGGCACAGTGACTCCACCACCTCCCTGGGCAGCCCATTCCAGTGCCAATCACTCTCTCTGACAACAACTTCCTCCTAACATCCAGCCTAGACCTGCCCTGGCACAGCTTCAGGCTGTGTCCCCTTCTTCTGTTGCTGCTTGCCTGGCAGCAGAGCCCAACCTCACCTGGCTACAGCCTCCCTGCAGGTAGTTGTAGACAGCAATGAGCTCTAGGCTTAAACACCCCCAGCTCCCTCAGCCTCTCCTCATAGGATTTGTGTTCCAGGCCCCTCCCCAGCCTTGCTGCCCTGCTCTCAACACCTTCCAGCACCTCAACATCTCTCTTGAATTGGGGAGCCCAGAACTGGACACAGCACTCCAGGGGTGGCCTGAGCAGTGCTGAGCACAGGGGCACAAGAACCTCCCTTGTCCTGCTGCCCACACTGCTCCTGAGCCAGCCCAGGATGCCATTGGCTCTGCTGCCCACCTGGGCACTGCTGCCTCCTCTGCAGCTCCTCTCTGCCAGCACCCCCAGGGCCCTCTCTGCCTGCCTGCTCTCAGCCACTCTGGCCCCAGCCTGGAGCTGCTTGGGGTTGTTGTGGCCAAAGTGCAGAACCCTGCCCTTGGCCTTGTTCAGTCTCATCCCCTTGGCCTCTGCCCACCCATGCAGCCTGGCATGGTGCCCTCTGCAGGGCTCTGCTACCCTCCAACAGCTCCACAGCTGCTCCTAGCTTGGTGTCATCTGCAAACTTACTGCTGCTGGACTCAATCCCCTGCTCCAGATCATCACTAAAGACATTGAACAGGTCTGTGCCCAGCACTGAGCCTTGGGGCACACCACCTGTGCCAGCTGCCAACTGCATGTGGCACCATTCACCACCCCTCTCTGTGCCCAGCACTGAGCCTTGGGGCACAGCACTGGTGCCAGCTGCAAGCTGCATGTGGCACCATTCACCACCCCTCTCTGTGCCCAGCACTGAGCCTTGGGGCACAGCACTGCTGCCAGCTGCCAACTGCCAGCTGCATGTGGCACCATTCACCACCACTCTCTGGGCTCTGCCATCCAGACAGTTCTTTACCCAGCACAGAGTCACTCTGTCCAAGCCATGAGCTGCCAGCTCCAGCCCTGTAATTAGAGGCTTAACTGATGGGTACAGTGGAGCCTCCTCTGCTGCTCAGGGCCCCTTGGCAGGTGCAGTGAGCAGAGATCCCAACCAGCCCGGGGGGAATGCATCCAACACAAGGAAACCTGCAGACCCCACGCTGAGATCTGCTGCCTCTGCAGGCATTTCTGTGCTGCTCACACCACGAACCAGCCCCAACAGTTCCTGCATCCTATTTTCTTGCTGTTTGGGGCCCTTCAATGGTTCCTAAAACACCAAACCTAAGTGTTTTCATAGAAGCATGGAATGGGTTAGGTTGGAACAGACCTTTAAGAGCAGTGAGCTGCACCCTTTTCCCCCTCTCCAGGTCACTGCACAGCTGACCTAGCAAATGAAAGATTAAGAGGCTTTATTTTGCCTGAGAGTTATATATATCTCTGCCAATTAATTATTAAGGAGGATGTGATTGGGAGCTGTCACTCTCAGGCAAGCCTGTATTGGTTTTGCATGATCCCTGCTGGTCTTGTTCAGTAGTTAACTGCTTCTTCATCTCCCCTCAAATTGCTTCTGTGACACTTAGGAGGACACTGCAGAGGAAAGGTTTAGCCTCCTGCATAGCCTGAAAAGCACTCCACAAGCTGCAGACAGAAGGAGCAACCCCACAGCACAACAGCCCTGGAGAAGGCAGATGCTCAGGGCTCCACAAGCAACCTCCCCAGGGGAAGGATCTGCCTCTACTACCCCCTCCTGGGAGGGGGGGATGGGGAAGGGGTTAAGGCAGCAAAAAGCTCATCCCCATCCTGTCCTCCCACCACACAGCCTGCTCTGGACCCCCACAAAGCCAAAGCCAGCTCCTTTTTTTCTGCAGAAGCAAAACCTACTGCAGTAGGGGAAACCTCCTGCCCCAGGCTGTGGGGCAGTGCCAGGCTCAGCAAGTGGCAGCTGAAAGCAGAAGGTTCAGCAGCAGCAGCAGCAGCAGCAGCAGCAGCAGCAGCAGCAGCAGCAGCAGCAGCAAAGTTTGGGGCAGGGAATATCCCCTTGGGTGCTAAGAGTGAAACCTCAGTGCAGTGGCAAGGCAGGGAACCAAGCAGCAGTGAGTTACAGGCAGTCCAGGGTCTAAATTTAGCTCTGAGAAGTACAGCAAAGGATTACAAGGGCCGAGGGTGGCCTCATGGCAGGTGAAGTGTTGGCTCCTCTCAGAGCTGATTTCGTCACTTGGCTTCCCCCCACCTTTCTCCAGCGACTTTTCCCTGCCTTAATGTGAAGGCTGCTGGGGATTTGCAGGTCTGTGGTGCCCTGGAGCCCTGCCTGCCTTATCCCCTGTAAGGCAGCTAATATTCCAGCTCATATCCCAATAATCCTAATTAATACTCACTCTGCACCAGCTCAAATCCCCCCAAATCCTCCACACAGCAGCAAAATCCTCAGCTGGGTGACTAAAGCCTGCTCAGGGCTCTTCCCTCTGGGATCCTTGGAGAAAGCTCTGGGGTTTTCCTCCTCACCTTTGTGAGGTGCACAGGAGGCTGCAGGGAGAGCTTAGAGAAGCCTGGCAGGAGCTGAAGGGCTCCAGGAGAGCTGGGGAGAGACTCGGGGGAAGGATTGAGAGGAGCAGGCTCAGGGACAATGGCTTGGAGCTGGGAGAGGGGAAGGGGAGAGTGGAGAGGAGGAAGAAATTGTTGAGAGTGATGGCAGGGATTGCCTGGCACAGGTTGCCCAGGCAGGCTGTGGCTGGCCCCCTCCCTGGGGGGTGTTCCAGGCCAGGCCCTGAGCAGCCTATGCTGGTGGGAGGTGTCCCTGGGCATGGCAGGGGGTTGGAAGGAAACAATCACTCAAGTCCCTTCCAACCCAAACCATTCTATGAATCTATCACAGCATCACAGTGTCACAGTATCATCAGGGTTGGAAGAGACCTCACAGCTCATCAGGTCCAACCCTTTAGCACAGAGCTCAAGGCCAGACCATGGCACCAAGTGCCACGTCCAGTCCTGCCTTGAACAGCTCCAGGGACGGCGACTCCACCACCTCCCCGGGCAGCCCATTCCAGTGCCCAATGACTCTCTCAGGGAAGAACTTTCTCCTCACCTCCAGCCTAAATCTCCCCTGGCACAGCCTGAGGCTGTGTCCTCTCCTTCTGGTGCTGGCCACCTGAGAGAAGAGAGCAACCTCCTCCTGGCCACAACCTCCCCTCAGGTAGCTGCAGACAGCAATGAGGTCTCCCCTGAGCCTCCTCTTCTCCAGGCTAACCAATCCCAGCTCCCTCAGCCTCTCCTCGTAGGGCTGTGCTCAAGGCCTCTCCCCAGCCTCGTTGCCCTTCTCTGGACACGCTCAAGCATCTCAATGTCCCTCCTAAACTGGGGGGCCCAGAACTGAACACAGCACTCAAGGTGTGGTCTAACCAGTGCAGAGTACAGGGGCAGAATGACCTCCCTGCTCCTGCTGGCCACACCATTGCTGATGCAGGCCAGGATGCCACTGGCTCTCTTGGCCACCTGGGCACACTGCTGGCTCATGTTCAGGTGGGTATCAATCAGCACCCCCAGATCCCTCTCTGTCTGGCTGCTCTCAGCCACTCCGACCCCAGCCTGTATCTCTGCATGGGGTTGTTGTGGCCAAAGTGCAGCACTTGGAGCTATTGAACTCCATCCCCTTGGCCTCTGCCCATCTGTCCAGGCGGTCAAGGTCCTGCTGCAGAGCCCTTCTGCCCTCCAACCCAGCCACATCTGCCCCCAGCTTGGTGTAATCTGCAAACTTGCTGATGGCTGACTCCATGCCCTCATCCAGATCATCAATGAAGATGTTAAAGAGGATGGGGCCCAGCACAGATCCCTGAGGGACACCACTAGTGACAGCTGCCAGCTGGATGTGGCACCATTCACCACCACTCTATGAAATGCTGAGAGACCTGAAGCTGAGGAGAAGCCTCTTTGGTGTGAGGGTGCTGGAGACCTGGAGCAGGCTGCCCAGAGAGAGGTTGTAGAGTCTCCTTCTCTGGAGGCTTTCCAGCCCCACCTGGATGTGTTCCTTTGTGCCTTGCCCTGGCAGGGGGTTGCACTGGATGCTCTTCAGAGGTCACTTCCAACCTCCCCCTGCTGGGCTTCTGTCCACAGGCAGCAGTGTGCTCCCAGACCCACTCAGCAGCGCTTCCTGCATCCCAGCGAAGCCAACAGGGAAGAAAATCCCAGCCGCAGGGAACAGCCGCGCCCAGGCTGGGACACTCGGGGAGGCTCCGCAGCATCCCAGTGATTAATGAACACTACTAATGACAAGGACGGGGGCGCCGATGAGGAACCAGCGTGGGCAGGAAGGGTTCCCGCACCCTGCTGGCTGCTCTGTCCCTGCCCCTGGCAGTTGAGCAGTGCAGGACCTACAGCCGCAGTGCCAGGCTGGGACCAGCACGGTGCCACCTTCCACTACGGCACCTGCAGCTCCCAGCAGCCACAGTGCCAGGCCTTTAGAGCCTCTATAAGGCTACTGGGGCTGCTGCCACCCCCTGCACCCTCCTGCAGTCCCTATTGCCCCCTGCTCCTCACGGAGGTACCCTCCGTTCCCAGCCCGTGCGGCCCCCGTTCGCCTCAGAGTCCCTGCCGGTACCCCGGGCCGGCCGCGGCGGGCGGCGCTAGGACCGCGGCTGCGCCTCCTCGCGCACCTGGAAGCGGGGGGCGGAGCAGAGCAGGTGGAGGCCTTGGCCCCGCCCCTGCCGCGAGCCGGCCCCGCCCCTCCCGGGACGGCACCTGCGGCCCCGCGCCCGCCGCCGCCGCCGCGCAACCGGTGAGAGGGGCCGGGGGGGGGGGACAGGGGCAGGGGCAGGGGCAGGGGCGGCCGCGCTCCGGCTGCGGAGCCTCTGCGCTCTGCCGAGGGGACCGGAGCGGACCCCCGCCCGAGAGGAGTCCCGACCCGCACCCGGACACGCACCCGGACGCGGACACGGACGCGGACACGGACACGAACCCCGCCTCTCCCCGCCCCGGGAGAAAGGGGATCCGGTGCGGAGTCCCTCCCCGAGGCAATGGGGATCCTGTGCGGAGGTGACTGCGGAGGAAAGGGGTTCCAGGGGGTGCCGGTGAGCCGCTTCCCGATACGAAAGAGGGGACCGGGAGGTCCCGGTGCGGAGCTTGCAACCAGGGAAGGGCGGGGGGAGGGAGGTGAGGAGGTCCCCCCGAGACAACAGGGGTCCAGGGACGTCGTGGTGCAGAGCCCACGCCCCCGGGGGAAGAGGAGACTGAGGAGACTGGAGAGTCCCGGTGCGGAGACTTGACCCGGGGGGGCGAAGGGGATCCCTGGGGGTCCAAGCGCGGCACTCCTCCCGGGAAAAGGGCCGAGATTCCCGGGACGGACGCGGTAGAGAGGGGCTGGGAGTTACGATGCAGAGTCCCCCACCGTTAAGAATGGTCTGGAGTCCAGAAACGGAGCTCCACTGAGGAGGGGGCCCCCCCGAATCGTAGCCCTCCCCCTCGGTGGGCAGCATCCGATGGCCTTTCACCCCCACAGAGCTGCCAGCCAGCCCATCTCCGGGGATCCCACACCCCCACACCAGGAGTGGGTCTAAAATTCTGGGGGCTCTACGAGACCCCACTTGGTGCCGAGCACCCCTCACATCCCACTTGCGCCCCTCGGCATCGCTGGTTCCTCAGACCGGAGCCACACCGTAGCGCCCCGGAGCAAGGAGCCGAATCCCCACCGCAGCGCCGATAACCAACGCGGTGCCTGCCCCGGTGCCAGAAGCAGAGCTCTGGTGCGCCGCAGGTTTGCTCCCTGCTTCCTGCTGTGAGCTTCTTGGCTGCTCCAGCGCCGTGACCGTGGTCACCACCACATCACTGCCACGTGGAGCCCACGGCCAGGTCGCCCTCATCTGCCCACTTGGCTTGCAGCCTCTTGCCGGTGTTTGGTTCGCTTTGATTCGGTTTTCCCTTTCCATCCCTCTGCCAGGGGAGCAGCTCCTGCTTCCTGCCTCTCCCCGGAATTCCTCCCTCTCACACTCTGGAGGTTGCTGCAGTCACAACCAAATTGCCAGCAAAACTTTTACCCTCCTCTTCCAAACGCCCTGGGCTTCACCCCCCCTGCTTTTGGCGTTGGTTTTCCTGGGTGCAGGAGGAACCTCATCCCAGCGTGGGATGTTTGGGGGTGCGCTGGAAGGGTCTGAGCAGCATCAAGCCGTGGATGTGCAGGGCAGGGGGCAAAGAGCGAGTGCGACACAGCTCGCTGCAAAAATCCGTCTCAGCACTTTTGGGGGGGGACTTGGGGGCTTTTTCTTTCGCTCTGTGCCCTCTTTGGGGGAGTTAGAGTCAGAGCCGCCCCGGGAGCCGCAGCGCCGCTGCGGGGCACAAAGCTGAGCTCTGTCCCTGCGCGCCCGAGTGCCGCCCCGGGATTAATTAGCATCACAAGGCTAAGGAGAGCGCTTCGCTAAGGTGCTCACAGGACAGTGGCGAGAAGGAGACGCTCGGAGAGAGGCAGAGGGAGTGGAAATGAACTTTCTCTCCCCCAAACCGGTTTCTCTTTACCGCACACCTCCTTGTGTGGCAGCAGCTTGCAAAGGGCAAAGAAAGGAGCTGGGCTCAGAGGCACAGGTGGGGCAGAAGCAGGTGGCTCAAAGGGCAGCAGAAGCTGAGGGGCGCTTATGGTATTATTCCCCACCCCCCCCCCCCTTCCATTCGGGTTATGGTTTTGGTCTCACCCTCCCCGTGCCGCTGCTGCCGCCCAGCCCCGCCACGGCCCAGAGCAGGCGCCCTTGGCGGTCGAGCGTGGTCCAGGCGCCGGCTTTGATGCGCAGGGCACCGCCTCGGCCCTCCTCCCGCACCAGACAAAACTTGGTCACCCTTGGAGTCTGTGGCAGGTGCAGCTCTCGGCGGCGGGGCCACAGCATTGCCAAGGCGATGCAAAGAAAAGGGGAAAGGAAAGGAAGGAGGGGGGGACGCTGCGGAGTGGAGGAGGAGGAGGAGGAGATGCTGCTGAAAGGCTCCCGCGGAGCTTGTCCATGCTCCAGCGGCAGCAGCTCACAAAGTGCAGCTGCGGGAGGTTTGCTGGCGGAGGCAAAGCTCGGCCGCTCTCGGGGCTTTCACCGGGGCCCGCTGGAGGCTTTGCTGTCGGTGCCGGGCTCTCGGTGCCACCGGGCTGGGCAGGGCACCAGACACCGGGCACCGGGCACCGAGCAGCGACCTGCTGCTGCGCTTCAGCCGACAGCAGAGCGCCGCGGGGTCTTGCCCAGCTTTCTCCGTCCCAGCGACGCCACAGGCAGGAAAAACGCCTGGGAAGAGGCTTTCCCCACACCACCCAAAGCGTTCGGCCACTGCTGGCGCCTTTGGTTTAGCTGCGCTGTGCCCTCCCTGCCCAGGTGGGGAGGGGACAGGGGTGGCTGCAGCAGCCGCTGGCTCAGCGGCAGGAGAAGCTGCTGGGGATGTCCCCTGCTCACGGAGGCTGCAGGCAGCACAGCTCACAGCCTCTTCCCAAGCTCGCTTTTCCTCAGGGTTTGTTTGGTGTGTGGATTTCAGGCTGCAAAAGCCCCTGGGGAGTGAACCTTGCGGGGAGTGAACTTTAGGCTGAGAGATGCTCGGTGTTGAAGGCACAGGTGGGTAACAAGCAGGTGCCGCCAAGGGACACGCAGTCTGCCACTTGACCTGTGAGTGTTTCTCCTTCTGCCCAGGTTAGTGGAGCGGAGCAGATCCCCATGAAGCGCTTGGAGACGCCCTGAAGCAGGCATCGCGGCGGGGGATTAGCGTGGGAAGTGCAAGGGGGAAGCAATGAGGCTCTTCCGGAGACGCTGCAGCCCCTTGAAGGTGGCTTTGGCAGGCGCAGCCTTCGTCGTCTTCCTCTTCACGCTGCAGAAGGACGTGGGGAAGAGGCAGGCGAGCGAGGAAGCCTGGCTGAAGAACATCGTCCAGGGCAAGGACCAGGTGCTCGACCTGATGCTGGGGGCAGTGCACAACCTTCGCGACTCGATGCCCAAGCTGCAGATCGGGGCTCCGGTGCAGCCGGCAGAAGCAGTGCCCGGGACTCGCTCCTGCCTGCCCGGGGTCTACACGGCAGCTGAGCTTCAGCCGCTGATGGAGAGGCCCCCCCAAGACCCTGCCAGCCCTGGAGCCGATGGCAAAGCCTTCAAGAAGGATCGCTGGACGCCAGAGGAGACGAAGGAGAAGGAGCGCGGTTACGAGAAGCACTGCTTCAACGCCTTCGCCAGCGACCGCATCTCCCTGCAGCGAGCGCTGGGCCCCGACAGCCGCCCGCCGGAGTAAGAGCTGCTGTGCCCGCAGCCCTGCGGCTCTCCTGCTCCCGGGGCCGGGCAGCTTCGGGGGAAGCGAAGCGAGCTGGGGCCCGCAGGTCCCTGCCTCTTGCTGGGCGGACAGAATGGGAGGCCAGCTGCAGGCAGCCCCAGCCTCCGAGATCTGCATTCAGGAGCGGCTCTTGCGCCCATTTCCCTGCCCTTGCTGCTTGCTTTGGTGGCCAAGGACAAAAGCCAGCGGCCGTGCTTTGTGTCGCCGCGTACCTGCTGGCGGCCCGGCTGCCTCCAGCGTCTCCTCCCCTTTCCCTCCTCTCCCTCTTTCCTTTCAACCCCTCCAGTAATTGGCCTTTGACTGTTCTTAGCCGACTGGAACAGCCCCAGACCCCACTGGGCTGGGAGAATGAGGCAAGCAGGGGAACCTCCAGAAGCTTCCTCGTCTGCCCTCTGCCCGCTGGCTGCCAGATTAAAGCATCGGCCCCTCCCTCCCCTCCCTCCCTCCCCCCCGCCCCCTGCCCTGCTTGCTGGGGCGAGTGGGCTGGGGAAGGCTTGTGGGGGATGCTGGGGGTGGAAGAAAGGTTTGAATGGGAGGTAGGAGTCCGGCCCTGGCGTGGAAATTGGATGCCCCGTGCTGGCAGGCGATTCTCCATGCCTAGCAAGCGGAGTGGAGGCAGTGGGGGGCACCCGGGGCTGGGGCTGGCATGGAATTCGCTTGGGCAGCAGCAGCGGGAAAGGAAGAAGTCAGCTGAAGTCCGCTGGGCTGCTGGCTAGGGCGAGGGCTGCTGTTCCTGCCGTGCCCCCACCTTGCTCAGGCCACTGCTTTTCTCTCCTGGAGGTGCATTGACCAGAAATTCAAGCGGTGCCCCCCCCTGCCCAGCACCAGCGTCGTCATCGTCTTCCACAACGAGGCTTGGTCGACGCTGCTGCGGACGGTGTACAGCGTCCTGCACACCTCCCCGGCCCTCCTGCTGAAGGAGATCGTTCTGGTGGACGACGCCAGCACGGATGGTGGGTGGGAGCTGCGGGGGGAGCGCAGGAGCCGCGGAGGGATGGAGCTTCAAGAGCGTGCCCGGGCTGGAGGGATGTGGCAGCTGTGGTGGGATGTGGGAGCCCCAGCGGGCTGGGGGGGCTGAAGGGCTGCGGAGAGCTACTGAGCCTCTTCCTGCCCCCCAGGGAGCAGCGGTTCTGAGCCGCTTGGAGGGGAAGCAGCTGAGGGCAAGGCTCTGAAAAGCCCAGGGTGCATCCAGCAGCTCTCTCCCGTTCTTTGGCTGCCACTTGGCAGCGTTGTTGGGCTTTTTCCCCTCCTGGGTGCTGAAGAAGCTGTCGCTGTTTAGGCTGAAGAAGAAGAGGCTGAGAGGAGACTTCATTGCTCTCTACAGCTCCCTAAAAGCAAGTCGTAGTGAGGATGATGTTGGCCCCAAGTAACTAATGACAGGACAAGAACTCAGGCTGCACCAGCAGAGGCTTAGGTTGGATGTTAAAGGAAGCATTTCTGTCCCACAAGAGCGGTTGGGCACTGGAACAGGCTGCCCAGGGAGGTGGTGGAGTCACCACCTCCAGATGTGTTCAAAACCAGGGCAGATGTAGCACTGCAGGATGTGGTTTAATGGCCATGGAGGTGCTGGGTAGAAGGTTGGGCTGGATGACCTCAGAGGTTGTGTCCAAGATTCATGATTCCATGGTTCTGTGAAACTGGGACGCTCCCCCCGCACCCTGCCGTCTCCTCGCCCGCATGCCCTCCAGCTGCCATCCTCCCCAGCTCCACCAGGGCAATGAGCCCTGTGGTTCAGCACTGAGCGCTGGAGAGCAGGAGACTTTGCCGTTGCCTCAGAGATAAAAGCTCCCTTTACACTCAGGGCATCTGCACGGGCTCCAGAGGAGCTCCCAAGCAGCAGAAGCTCAGGGCAGTGCAGGGCTTTGTCACCCGTGTCACAGCTTGTACTGTGATGAGGACAGTTTGGATTTGGGAATCTCTTCCCAGTATGAGTCTCTGGACATCCCAACTCTCGCTTGGCCATCCTGAGATTTTGTGTGGCTGCCTCTGCCAAAGGGGCAGAGAACTCCCAGTTTCCCTGGGTGCCCCTTGCCCGTTGTCCCTTCCCTCGGTGTCAGCTCAGTCGTTTGGTCCCGGGGACACTGCAGCCGCAGGGTGCAAGATCTCCTCACGCCCCCTGGCCCAGCTCTGGTGGGGCTTAGGCAGGGCAGGTGGTGGCTCCTCAGCCAAATCCACTGCCTGTAGCCAGAGGCTTTCTGGAATGAGGATGTCCCTGGGTTGCAACCTGGGGGGGGGGGGGGGGGGCAGGGTGTGAGCAGCAGCAGCAGCAGCTCCCGCGAAGGGCAGGGAAGCACTGGGGGCAGTAGGGTGGTCGGGGGCGGGGGGGAGGGGGGGTGCAGGAAGAGGCAGCTTGGCGCTGCCAAGGCTTTGCTGTCCCTGCAGAGCACCTGCAGGCCGAGCTGGATCACTTCGTGGAGCAGCTGCAGATCGTGCGAGTCGTGCGGCAGGCGCAGCGCAAGGGTCTGATCACGGCGCGGCTGCTGGGGGCCAGCGTGGCCAGCGGGGAGGTCCTGACCTTTCTGGATGCCCACTGTGAGTAGTCACCAACCCCGAGCGGCTCCTGGGCGAGCTGGAGGGCTGAAGTCGTCTGCCTTCAACGGCCAACTCTTCCCCACGCCCCAGGCGAGTGTTTCCACGGCTGGCTGGAGCCTCTCTTGTCCCGCATCGCCGAGGAGCCCAGGGCCGTGGTCAGCCCTGACATTGCCACCATCGACCTCAACACCTTCGAGTTCTCCCGGCCCGTGCAGCACGGCAAGCAGCACAGCCGCGGCAACTTCGACTGGAGCCTCACCTTCGGCTGGGAGCTCGTCCCCCCCCGAGAGAGGCAGCGCAGGAAGGACGAGACCTTCCCCATCAAGTGAGCCACCCAGGGCCACCGCTGCCCGCTTCAGAGCTTGGCTGTGCCCTGGCTACAGCGGGCTCAGAGCCAGCATGGAGCGTGCTGGGTGCTGCAGTGGGCTCAGGGAGGGGCAGGCAGGGCCGGCAAAGGACTGGGGGCTCCGTGCCAGGAGGCAGCTCCTTCCTCCTCTAGGCTTTGCTCCTTTCTTGGTGTTTTCCCTGCCGGTTTTGGTGCCTCTGCTGTCCCTTCCCCCACCAAATGCTTGGCTAGAGTGCACTCGGGTGGTTTGTGACTGGCAAGTGACCCTCGAGCGAGGAGCTGGCAGAGGAGAAAAGTTCCCTCTGGGGTTTGCAGAAGGTGGAGCTCTAAAGGGCCTTTGGCACAACCGACTTTGAGTCGCCTCCAGCCACCTCCCTGCCTCTGCAAAGCCTCTCGTTAAGGCTTTCATTGCTGTCTTGCATCTTCTCTCTTTCGGATACCCAGCGACCTGGGCACGGGATGGCAGCGGCACTGGCACAGCAAGAATGGCCCCTGCGGATCGCTCTGTGCCCAGCCCCCTGCTTTCAGCTCTTTGTTTTGCAGGCAGAGAAACGCTGCCCAATTTCCTCCCCCCCACCCCCCCCCCCCGCCCCGGGGTGCTTCCCTGGGACACACCTGACACCTTGGCGGCCCCATCAGCATCGTGTGCCCTGGCTGGCAGCAGGGCTGGTTTTGTGCAGAGGTCACCCAGGAGACGTCCCCGTGCCAATAAAGGTCCCTTTGACAGGGAGCAGTCTCCCTCCGGGCACGAACGCAGCTGCTCCCTGGATCCCTTTTCTCTGGTTTTGCTCAATCAAAGCTCCTCTGTTCCAGCCCCTCCCAAGCCTCAGACGGAAAAGATGAGAGGAGCTGGAGGCTGAGTGGGGTGTTCTGCTTCTTGCATTCTGACCTCCACCACTCTCTGCAGGGATAGGTTTGCAGTAACAATATCCACCACCCCCCCTCTTCTCACTCAGAGTCCAGAGCTGGCAGCAAAGCCACTCAGTGTCACTGCTACTGCTGCCTTTGTACCCTCCTGGCAGCCCAACCTGCCCCCTCTGCCACAGCCACCCCTAGCTGGGGCAGATGAAGGCACCACAGCTGCACTCTCTGAGGGTTGTGGTATCCCCAGCATTTGGATTCCTCCTGTTGTGTTTTGATTTGTACCCTCCTGTACCCTACTTCTCCCTCCCCTGTAGGTCCCCAACCTTTGCTGGTGGCCTTTTTGCCATCTCCAAGTCCTACTTCGAGCACATTGGCTCCTACGATGATCAGATGGAGATATGGGGGGGTGAGAACGTGGAGATGTCCTTCAGGGTAAGGATGGACGTTCAGAGAGCATCCTCAGGAGTGTGGGCACGTGGAGGGTGGGCCCCTCCATACCTCAGGCTTTTCCTTTCCCCCCTTTCCCCCCCACCCCAGGTCTGGCAGTGTGGAGGTCAAGTTGAGATCATCCCTTGCTCCGTCGTGGGTCATGTCTTCCGCTCCAAGAGCCCTCACACCTTCCCCAAGGGCACCCAGGTCATCTCCAGGAACCTGGTCCGCCTGGCTGAGGTCTGGATGGATGACTACAAGGAGATCTTCTACAGGAGGAACCAGCAAGCTGCACAGATGGCCAGAGAGGTACTGAACACACTCTGTGGCCAGCTGCTTTCTCCTGTGGTGGTGTGAGCCTGCTCGGGGCTCGAAGCCTGTGGAGGGGGAGGAGGTGGGCACAGCCTGGAGGTGGGAAATCAGACAATCATGGAATCGTAGAACCAAGCAGGTTGGAAGAGAGCTCCAAGATCAGCCAGTCCAACCTAGCACCCAGCCCTAGCCAGTCAACCAGAACATGGCACCAAGTGCCTCATCCAGGCTTTTCTTGAAGACCTCCAGGGATGGGCACTCCACCACCTCCCTGGGCAGCCCATTCCAGTGCCAGTCACTCTCTCTGACAACAACTTCCTAACAACATCCAGCCTAGACCTCCCCTGGCACAACTTCAGGCTGTGTCCCCTTGTACTATTGCTGATTGCCTGGGAGAAGAGCCCAACCCCCACCTGGCTACAGCCTCCCTGCAGGCAGCTGCAGGCAGCAATCAGCTCTGCCCTGAGCCTCCTCTGCTGCAGGCTGCACCCCCCCAGCTCCCTCAGCCTCTCCTCACAGGGCTGTGCTCCAGGCCCCTCCCCAGCCTTGCTGCCCTGCTCTGGGCACCTTCCAGCACCTCAACATCTCTCTTGAATTGAGGAGCCCAGAGCTGGACACAGCACTGCAGGGGTGGCCTGAGCAGTGCTGAGCACAGGGGCACAAGAACCTCCCTTGTCCTACTGCCCACACTGCTCCTGAGCCAGCCCAGGTTGCCATTGGCTCTGCTGCCCACCTGGGCACTGCTGCCTCCTCTGCAGCTCCTCTCTGCCAGCACCCCCAGGGCCCTTTCCTCCTGCCTGCTCTCAGCCACTCTGGCCCCAGCCTGGGGTTGTTGTGGCCAAAGTGCAGAACCTGCCCTTGGCCTTGTTCAGTCTCATGCCCTTGGCCTCTGCCCACCCATGCAGCCTGGCCAGGTCCCTTTGCAGGGCTCTGCTCTCCTCCAACAGCTCCACAGCTGCTCCTAGCTTGCAATTGCAGTTGGAAAGATGGGGGGGGGGGGGGGGGGAAAGCTATTTTATTAATTTCTTTATTTCACCAAACCCTTTTCTAACAGAAACTCATCGATTTTTACACCATTTCCTATTCTCTTACAACCCCAAAGCCTTGGGGCACAGCACAGCAGGCAGCAGCCAAGCCAGGAGGACTTCCCTCAGCTCTGAGCCTCGGTTCAGGAGGGGGTTTGGGATTTTTTTTTCCTTGCTGGCTTTGGAGATTCGTTTAATTTTCTCACATGACTTCGTTGATAGAAGACGTATGGTGACATTACAGAGCGCCGCAGGCTGAGGGAGCAGCTCCGCTGCAACAACTTCACCTGGTACCTCCAGAACGTCTACCCGGAGATGTCCGTTCCCGACCTGACTCCAGCCTTCTACGGAGCAGTAAGTGCAGGGCTGCCCGCAGCAGCCTGCTGGCCTCAGCCCTTGCCTAGGGCATCCCCAGCAGGCACTGCCCCCTGGGGGTCCGCGTCCGTCGCCGCCTCTGTCTGCGGCTGGCGAGGCTGGTTCGGGCTCTGGCTGGTGAGGAAAAGAGTTGGAATCCGGCAGAGCTGGTCCGGAGCAAGTTCCAGGGGGAAGGACCGGCGGGGATGTGGCACTGGGTGGCACTGGGCAGAGGAGATGAAAGTTTCCACCACCTCCCGTGCCAGCAGCACCAGGCACGGGGCGGGGCGCCCCTGGCAACGCCACCGGGGGCCGGGCAGGACACGGAGCTGCTGCTCCAGCTCCCAGGCTGGAGATGCCCAAACCAAGCTCCTTTCCTCCGAGCCAGGTGGGGGCTGAGCCCAAGCGTCCCCGGGCAGGACACGGAGCTGCTGCTCCAGCCCCCAGGCTGGGGATGCCCAAACCAAGCTCCTTTCGTCCGAGCCAGCTGAGGGCTGAGCCCAAGCGTCCCCGGGCAGGACACGGACCTGCTGCTCCAGCTCCCAGGCTGGGGATGCCCAAACCAAGCTCCTTTCCTCCGAGCCAGCTGAGGGCTGAGCCCAAGCGTCCCCGGGCACGACACGGAGCTGCTGCTCCAGCCCCCAGGCTGGGGATGCCCAAACCAAGCTCCTTTCCTCCGAGCCAGCTGGGGGCTGAGCCCAAGCGTCCCCGGGCAGGACACGGAGCTGCTGCTCCAGCCCCCAGGCTGGGGATGCCCAAACCAAGCTCCTTTCCTCCGAGCCAGCTGGGGGCTGAGCCCAAGCGTCCCCGGGCAGGACACGGAGCTGCTGCTCCAGCCCCCACGCTGGGGATGCCCAAACCAAGCTCCTTTCCTCCGAGCCAGCTGAGGGCTGAGCCCAAGCGTCCCCGGGCAGGACAGGAGGCAGCAGCCGCCGGTGCCAGCCGCGGCGGGACCGGGCCGGGTGGCGCCTCCCGTCCGGGTTTCCCTTCCCCTTGCTCTCCCGGAGCCTCGTCCCGGGCTCCGCTCACCTTTGCCTCAGTGGGACGGAGCCGCTGGCGCAGGCGTTCCGCACCTCCTGCACAGGACGAGGGAGCCGCACACGGCGCCTGGCGCCGGCTTGTGCTTGCGCAGCAATCCCTCAGTGCCCCGCAAAGCCCGGTGCCAAGGCGGGTGCCCACCCCGTGCCCTCAGAGCCCAGCTCAGCCTCCTGCCCCTTCCTTTTCCCCCTTGCAGATAAGAAACGAGGGCACCAAGAGCTGCCTGGACGTCGGTGAGAACAACCAGGGTGGGAAACCACTTATCATGTACCCCTGCCACGGGATGGGGGGCAACCAGGTGGGCACTCACCAAGCCCCAGCATTTCCCCTTCCTGCCCTTGCTGTCTGTGTGCCCCGGCAGTGACCTCCTCCGGGAGCAGGAGCCTGATGCCTCCTCTCTGCTCTCCCCGCAGTACTTTGAGTACACAAGCCAGAGGGAGCTGCGGCACAACATCGGCAAGGAGCTGTGCCTGCAGGCACGGGCGGGCCCCACCGAGCTGGGTCCCTGCCAGTACCGAGGGAAGCCTGGGCATGTGCCAGCCAGTGAGGAGTGGGACCTGACCCAGGTGAGGAGCTCATCTTCATCCCAGGAAGCAGAGAATGGTTTAGGGTTGAAAGGCATCTTCAAAGCTCATCCAGTTCCAGGGGCAGGGACATCTCCCACCAGCACAGGCTGCTCAGGACCTCGTCCAGCCTGGCCTGGAACACCTCCAGGGAGGAGGCAGCCACAGCCTCCCTGAGCAATCTGTGCCAGTGTCTGCCCACTCTCAGTCTCAGGACTATCTTCCTTTCCTCTGCCCTCCTCAAGCTTCAATCCTTTCCCTCTCATCCTATCTCCCCTCTTCCAGCTCCAAGCCACTGTGCCTTGTCCTGGCACTGAGTCACCTGAGGGGATGTGGCATCCCAGTTTGTGGCTGGTCACCAGTGGTGTCCCCAGGACCCAGTACTGGAGCTAGTTCAAGGTTTTTATCACTCTGGATGAGGAGATCCAGACACCTTCTGCCAGTTTGCAGATTGGATCAGATTGCAAACTGGGTGGAGGTTGCTGTACAGAGGGCAAGGAGGCTCTGCAGTGAGATCTGGCCAGGCTGGATCTGTGGGCTGAGGTCAGTGGGGTGAGGTTCAACAAGATCAAGGGCTGAGTCCTTCCCCTGGGTCACAACAAACCCAGGAAGGCTCCAGGTTGGGTGCAGAGTGACTGGAAAGTTGCCCAGCAGAAAATGACCTGGGGGTGCTGATTGGCAGCAGCTGGAGCTGAGCCAGGGGGTGCCCAGGTGGGCAAGGAGGGCAGCAGCAGCCTGGGCTGGCTCAGCAGTGGTGTGGGCAGCAGGAGCAGAGCAGGGATTGTGCCCTTACAGTGGGCAGTGGGGAGGGCAGAGCTGGGGGCAGGGTTGGGCAGCTGAGTGCCAGGAGGGCATTGAGGAGCTGCAGCAGAGGCAGAGAAGGGAGTGGAGGTGGGGAAGGGTCTGGAGGAGAGGCTGGGGAGGAGCAGCTGAGGGAGCTGGGGGGGGTGAGGCTGGAGGAGAGGAGGCTGAGGAGAGACCTTCTGGGGCTCTCTGCAGGTGCCTGAGAGGAGCTGGAGCCAGGGGTTGGGGTTGGGCTCCTCTCCCTGGGTGCTGGGAGCAGATGGCCAGAAATTGTTCCAGTGGAGTTTCAGGTTTGCCATGAGGAACAATTTCTGTCCTGCCAGAGTGGTCAGGGATTGGAACAGGCTGCCCAGGGAGGTGGTGGTGGTGGAGACCTCATCCCTGGAGGTGTTCCAGAGCTGTGTGGCCATGCTTTGGTGGCGTCGGGTTGAGGATTGGACTGGACAATCTGGGAGGCCTTTTCCAACCCAAAACGTTCTATGATTCTGACACCAGCCCCACTGTGAGGCTTCTCTGCCCCTTCCCCTGCACCTCATCCTTTCTGCAGCTCACCAGCCTGGAGCTGCTGACCTCTCTCTGCTCTTTGCCAGGATCGACTGATTAAGAACCCAGCGTCCGGCACCTGCCTGACTGCACGGGGGAAGCACCCAGCAATGGCTCCCTGTGACCCAGCAGACCCCCACCAGCTCTGGGCCTTCACCTAAGCTTGGAGCAGAGCAGCTTCAGCCCCCAGCCGTGCTCAGGAAGCCAGAAACCAGGAAATCTTCCCCTTTGTTGCTATTTAAGAAGTGAAAGCCTTCAACATGCTGCATTTGATGGTTGCCTTGACCTCAGTCCTGTGCCTTTGGAGCTGGCAACTCAGAGAGCCAACCTCAGCTGATGGAACCCCCACAGAGCTTGAAACGGCCAAGGATGCTCTTCATGGAGCTGCCTGAGGATGCTCTTGGGTCCTGCCCATCCTTCCCCTGCCCAGCTCCAGTCAGAGACTCTAAAATTCCCACTGAAAAACTCATCCACGCTGCCAAGCACCAGACAGCTGAGTGGGATGCTCCTGCCAACGAGGAGGAGGATGGTGAGTGGTGTGTGCAGCTCACCCCACCAGAGAGTGGATTGTGGCTTGGTGCAAGCAAGGAAACCACTCCAGGAACGTCAAGGAGCTGCCAGGATCTGGCCCTCTCCTGCCTCGGCACCAGCAGCTTTGTCCATCACCGTTAGCAGGAGGGGGGAGGTTGAGCTGTGTCTGCTTTTAGGGGTTGAAGCTGAGTGGGGGGGAAGGTAGATCAATACCTGTGGGGTTGTTGTTAGGTGGTGCTGCCCAGGGCTGGTTCTGCTTGCCCTCAGCATCGCCTGCAGGAGAGGTTTTCCCACAGCACACAGCTTGGAGGCACCGCAGCAGCCTCCCAGAGGGGCTCTCGGCATAGCCTGGCAATGAGAGATCTCCTCCCTCCCCCGGTGCTCTTCAAGCCCCACAACTGTAGCTGTAGCTGCCACTTCGTTGCCTTTTCATTTAGGGAGGGAGGGGAAAAACCCTCCTGGGGTGGCATGAGGTGGGGGGTGGGCTGCCAGGATCTGGCCCTCTCCTGCCTCGGCACCAGCAGCTTTGTCCATCACCCTTAGCAGGAGGGGAGAGGTTGAGCTGTGTCTGCTTTTAGGGGTTGAAGCTGAGTGGGGGGGAAGGTAGATCAATACCTGTGGGGTTGTTGTTAGGTGGTGCTGCCCAGGGCTGGTTCTGCTTGCCCTCAGCATCGCCTGCAGGAGAGGTTTTCCCACAGCACACAGCTTGGAGGCACCGCAGCAGCCTCCCAGAGGGGCTCTCGGCATAGCCTGGCAATGAGAGATCTCCTCCCTCCCCCGGTGCTCTTCAAGCCCCACAACTGTAGCTGTAGCTGCCACTTCGTTGCCTTTTCATTTAGGGAGGGAGGGGAAAAACCCTCCTGGGGTGGCATGAGGGGGAGGGGTGGGAGAACCTCTGGACGTAGAACCTGTCCCTGGACATAGGACCTCAGAATAAAGAGATGATTTATTTTACGCACCTCTCGTCTCCGGCTTCCTGGGGCTTCCCAGCCCTCTTCTCCTTCAGTTTCCCTCCCTCCCCTTGCCCTGGGAACACTCCAGAAGTGCTCTGCAAGCCTCTCCTGCAGTGACGTGGCGCAGCTGGAGCCGTTCCGGACGGAGCTGTCCTGTCCCTGAGCGGGGCGGGAGCTCTGCTGCTGTCCCTCGCTGTTCCCCTCTGTGCCGAGCGCACAAATCAGGCATTGTTTGGAGTCCTTCTCCCCATCAGATCCCTGCTTTCCTTCCAGATAAGAGCAGGAAAGCAGCAGCTGCTCTCTTGGGTCTTTGCCTGCCTTGGGGTTTTGCCACCTAGGTGAAGCCAACGACCAGCACCAAGGCTGCTCTCCAGCCACTGCTCCACAACCAGGTCACCTCTAGACCATGGTGCTCAGCACCACAGCTCCACAGCCGTCAAAAGCCTCCCAGGGATGAGGATTCCACCACTGCCCTTGGCAGCCTGGGCCAGGCCTGGGCAGCCCTCAAGGGGAAGAAATCATTCCTCATGTTACCAGGGAGAAGAGCCCATCCCCCACCTCACACAAAGCTCCTCTCAGGCCCTGCCACAGCCTCTCAAGCTCTGCCCTCAGCCTCCTCTCCTCCAGCCTCACCCCTCCCAGCTCCCTCACCTGCTCCTCCCCAGCCTCTTCTCCAGACCCTTCCCCAGCTCCGTTGCCCTTCTCTGCCTCTGCTGCAGCTCCTCAACGTCCTTCTGGCACTGAGGGAATCCTGCCCCCAGCATTCCAGCTGTGGCCTCCCTAGTGCCCATTCCAGGGGCACAATCCCTGCCCTGCTCAGCACCATTGCTGAGCCAGGCCACACTGCTGGTGCCCTTCTCAGCCACCCTGGCTCATTCAGCTGCTGTAAACCAGCACCCCCAGGTCTTTTCCACCAGACACTTTCCAGCTACTCTGCCCCCCCAGCCTGGAGCCACCCTGGGGGGGTTGTGACCCAAGGGCAGGACCCAGCCCTTGGCTTTGTGGACCCACAGCCTAGTGAGGTCCATCTACAGAGCCCTCCTGCCCTTCATCAGATCAAGACTCCTGCCCAGCATGGCACCATCTGCAGTCTCACTGAAGGTGCACTTCATCCTGATGAAGAGGTTGAATGGATCCCTTGTGACTGATCTCCAGCTGGAGTTAACTCCATTCCCTACCACTCCCTGGGCCAGGCCATCAGCCACGTTTTTAGCCAGGGAAGTGCCCACCCATCTAAGCCAGCAGCAGCCAGAGCCCCTGGGAGCAGGCTGTGGGGCACTGTGTCAAAGGCTGGACTGGAGTTCAGGTACACAACACCCAGGGGCTTTTCTCCCACCCACTCCACGGTCACTGCAGCACAGATCAGGTTTGTCAGGCAGGACCTGCCCTACATCAACCCAGTCAGGCTGGGCCTGATCTCCTGCTTGCCCTGCACGTGCTGCATCCTGGCACTCAGGGTGACCTCCTCCATGACCTTCCCTGGCATGGAAGTGAGACTGGCAGGCCTGCAGTTCCCTGGGTCCTATCTCTAGCCCATGTTTGCCAACCTCCAGGCAGCGAGGACCTGCCCCTGCCTCTACCACCCTCTTTGCCAGCACTGATGGGAAGTAGCTTGGTGCCAACAGTGCCATCAGTACCCACAGGTGGATGCCATCCAGCCCCAGGGTCTTGCATGTCTCTAAGGGGTATAGTAGGTCACTGATCAGCTCCTGCTGGGGCTTTGCTCTGCTCTCATCCCTGTCTTCCAGCCCGGGTGCTGGAAGTGGTCTGACTGCTCGAGCCTGAGGCACAAAGGTGCTGAGTTCCCTAGCCCTGAGCTGCAGGGCCGTGTGTGCTTTGGAAGAGAGACCAAGGCTGCGGGCAAGCCTGTGCCACCTGCGCTGCTTCCCATCCCTCCCTCTCCAGCCCCTTTAAAGGCAGCAGCGCTGCAGCCCCGGCCACACACCAAACCTCGCCGTGCTCCACGATGATGCTGCTGCAGCTGCTGCTCCTCGCCGCCCTCGCCCTCTGCGGTGCGTCCTCCCCGGCAGCTCTGCAGCCTCGCCGGCTGCTGCCAACCCCCTTGCTGCCCACTCACTGTCCCCTCTCCTCCCTCCTGCAGGACGCTGCTCCGAGCAGGACCTCGATGGCCTGCAGCGGGTGGTCGGCGGGACCGAGGCGCGCTCGCACGCTTGGCCCTCCCAGGTGGGTCCCTGCCGGGGGCAGGCTCCCGGCTCCGGGAGGCTTCCAACCCCTGGGGCCAGGCGCTGACAGCCTCCCCCTCTGCCCAGATCTCTCTCCAGTACTACGCCAGCGGCAGCTGGTACCACACCTGCGGAGGCTCCCTGATCCAGAGGAACTGGGTGATGACAGCAGCTCACTGCGTGGATAGGTGAGGCGGGACGGGGACCTCACCCTCCACGTGTGCAGCCAACAGCCTCGCCCGACGCAAACTCTGGCTGTGCCAACGCAGTCCCCTGGGACCACTGCTGCTCCTCCGTCGAGCCCTTGCATGCACCAGCTCAGACCTGCTCTGACCCTGCGTGCTTCCCCCTTGCCACCAGGAACCTGAACTTCCGTGTCGTGGCTGGAGAGCACAACCTCAACGCCAACGACGGCAGCGAGCAGGTCTTCAGCGTCAGCAAGATCATCATCCACCCCTACTGGAACAGCAACGACGCCGCTGCAGGGTAACGGACTCGGGAAAGGAGGCTGGGGGGGAGCACACTGCTGGCAGCGGGGGGCGTTCTTCCAACAGCCTCTGCCTCCTCTCCCCAGCTACGACATCGCCCTGCTGCGCCTGGGCAGCTCTGCCACCATCAACCAGTACGTGCAGCTGGCCAACCTGCCCCAGTCTGGATACATCCTGCCCAACAACACCCCCTGCTACATCACCGGCTGGGGGCTCACCCGCAGTGAGTGCCAAGGGCTCTTGCTCGCCCCGGGTCGCCCCGAACCTGACCAACCCGGGGGGCTGAAGGAGTTCTTTCAGCCCTTTCAGCTCTCCGAAGGCGGCGCGCAGGGCTTCGCTCCAGCCACGGAGCTGTCCCGCACGCTGCTGCTTTGGGGCTTGCCCCGCAGGGACCGGGGGCGGGGGGGGGGGCGCTGGCGGCCGTGGCTCCCGCAGGGCTCCGCTAACCGAGGCTCGGTTGTGCGCAGGCAACGGGCAGCTCTCCAACGTCCTGCTGCAGGCAGTCCTGCCCGTGGTCGACTACCAGACCTGCTCCAGCTCTTCCTACTGGGGCTCCACCGTCAAGAACACCATGGTGTGCGCCGGCGGGGACGGCGTTCGCTCCGGCTGCCAGGTGCGGTCCCGGCGCCCCGCGGCCCCACGCAGCCCACCCGCAGCCCTGCTGCCCACTCTCACTCTCCTCCTCCTCCTCCTCCTCCTCCTCCTCCTCCTCCTCCTCCTCCTCCTCCTCCTCCTCCTCCTCCTCCTCCTCCTCCTCCTCCTCCTCCTCCTCCTCCTCCTCCTCCTCCTCCTTGCCCCTCCAGGGTGACTCCGGCGGCCCTCTGCACTGCGCTGTCAACGGCCAGTACCAGGTCCACGGCGTCACCAGCTTCGTCTCCAGCAAGGGCTGCAACGTCCTGCGCAAGCCTACCGTCTTCACCCGCGTCTCTGCCTACATCTCCTGGATCCAGAGCGTAAGGCCACGGCGCCGCCGGGCAGCCACGGCGAGCCCCTGCCGCTGCCAGCGCTGCAGGGCACCGCCTCTGCCCCTGCCGCCTGCCTCACCCCTTCCCCTTCTTCGCCTTCCAGGTCATTGCCCAGAACTGAGCAGCGGCAGCGCACTCCGGTCCCCGGCTCAGCCACGGCCACCCTCTTGCCCCAGCTCTCAGCTGAGCCCACCCGGGCCCATAGCCTGTGGCAATAAAATCTCTTCAGCTCCTCAGCTCCTGGGTGGATGCTTTGTCCCGCAGCCCAGCGACCCTTTCTGCTCCATCCCGCAGCACCCTGGGGCCACAGTGCCCCTCTGGCTCTGGCCCTCCTCTTCCCCACGCCTTAGGGAAGGGACAGTGCAAAAGCAACACGATTGGGCTCCTAAGCACTGCCCCCTCCAGCCAGCCCTGAGGGACCCCAGGACAGCACTGCAGGTCCCTCTGTAACATCTCTAAGGGGGTTTGGGAGGGAAGATGCCACTTGCAGAGCAGCAGCTGCCAAGGCAGCTTGTGGCACTCTCGGGAGGTGCTTTGGAGCACTGCTGAGGGTCACACAGAAGCATCCAACTGAAGCCCCTTTCTGCTCCAACCCGCAGCACCCTGGGGCCACAGTTCCCCTCTGTCTCTGGCCCTCCTCTTCCCCACGCCTTAGGGAAGGGTCAGTGCCAAAGGCAGCTGGCACTGTGCTCTGGGGGCAGTCACAAGTCCTGGTGATGATGGGAAAGGAGGAAATTCTGCAGAGGTCCTCCACGGGCAGTGATGTGGAGGTGCAGAGGGTACCTGAGACATCTGATCAGGAGTTTTCCCTGCCAGCAACTCCATCTCTCTTCCAAAGCCAGCTCCCTTTTCAACAACCTGGGTTTGGGAAGGGCAAGTCCTGTTTGAGCAGTCTGACCTCCTTTTATGTGAAGGTGACCACCTGGTCACTGGCTGTGGATGTTATCTACCTGGACCCTAGCAAGGCCTTCAAACAGCATCCTCCTGGCTGCTGGGGGCTGGGATGGGGGCAGGCTTTGCTGGGTGAAGCACTGGGATGAGAATCAGCTGCAGCTGGCAGCCAGGCCCAGGCAGTGTTCCCCAGGGCTCAGAGCTGGAGCTGCTGTTCCAGACCTTTATCAATGATCTGGGTGAGGGCATTCGTAGCAGGTTCTCAGGTGGCACCAAGCTGGGTGGCTGTGTCCATCTGCTGGAAGGCAGAGAGGCTCTGCAGTGGGTCCTGGCCAGGCTGGATCCTTGGTTGAGGCCAATGAGATGAAATTCAACAAAGCCAATGTCGGGGTCCTGCACTTAGGTCACAACCACCCCATGCAGGCTGAGTGGCTGGAGAGCTGCTCAGGGCAGAAGGATGTGGGGCTGTTGGTGATGGTTCAGTTTTGGGTCCTTCAATTCAGGAAGGTCATTGAGGTGCTGGAATAGAGAAGAGCAACCAAGCTGAAGGGCCTTGAACACAGATGTGACACAGAGTAGCTGGGGGTGTTGAGTCTGGAGAAGAGGAGGCTAAGGGGAGACCTTCTGGCTCTCTGCAGCTCTCTGACAGGTGGGGTTGGGCTCTTCTCACATGCAGCAAGTGACAGGACAAGAGAAAACTGTCCCAGGTTGCCCTAGAGGAGGTCCAGGTTGCCCATGAGGAACAATTCTTACTCAGCAAGAGGCATCAGGCACTGGCCCAGGTTGCCAGGGAGGGCAGTGAAGTCTCCATCCCTGGAGGGGTTTCAAAGCAGCCTGGATGTGGTGCTGAAGGCTGTGGATCAGCGGTGGTGGCTCAGCAGCAACAGTGGGGGCTGGGAGCTCTGCCTGAGTGCTGCGCTGCATGATCTCCAGGGGCTGGATGATCCCCAGGGGCTGGATGACCCCCAGGGGCTGGATGATCCCTAGGGGCTGGATGATCCCCAGGGGCTGGATGACCCCCAGGGGCTGGATGATCCCTAGGGGCTGGATGATCCCCAGGGGCTGGATGATCCCCAGGGGCTGGATGACCCCCAGGGGCTGGATGACCCCCAGGGGCTGGATGATCCCCAGGGGCTGGATGACCCCCAGGGGCTGGATGATCCCCAGGGGCTGGATGATCCCTAGGGGCTGGATGATCCCCAGGGGCTGGATGATCCCCAGGGGCTGGATGATCCCCAGGGGCTGGATGACCCCCAGGGGCTGGATGATCCCTAGGGGCTGGATGATCCCTAGGGGCTGGATGATCTCCAGGGGCTGGATGATCCCCAGGGGCTGGATGATCCCTAGGGGCTGGATGATCCCCAGGGGCTGGATGATCTCCAGGGGCTGGATGATCCCCAGGGGCTGGATGATCCCTAGGGGCTGGATGACCCCCAGGGGCTGGATGATCCCCAGGGGCTGGATGATCCCTAGGGGCTGGATGATCCCCAGGGGCTGGATGACCCCCAGGGGCTGGATGACCCCCAGGGGCTGGATGACCCCCAGCGGCTCCTCCACCATCGGCAGTTCCAGGGCTCTGCGATGAGAGATGTCGTTTTTGTTGACTGCAAGCAGCACTTCGTCTCCCGGGGCAGTCTCAGCAGCACTTGGCAGGAAAGGGAGACTCTGAAACCTCCCCAAAACAGCCCCGAGCTGTGGCAGCTGTGCTGGGATGTGGGAGCCCCAGCGGGCTGTGGGGGCTGAAGGGCTGCGGAGAGCTACTGAGCCTCTTCCTGCCCCCCAGGGAGCAGCGGTTCTGAGCCGCTTGGAGGGGAAGCAGCTGAGGGCAAGGCTCTGAAAAGCCCAGGGTGCATCCAGCAGCTCTCTCCCGTTCTTTGGCTGCCACTTGGCAGCGTTGTTGGGCTTTTTCCCCTCCTGGGTGCTGAAGAAGCTGTCGCTGTTCAGGCTGAAGAAGAAGAGGCTGAGAGGAGACTTCACTGCTCTCTACAGCTCCCTAAAAGCAAGTCGTAGTGAGGATGATGATGGCCCCAAGTAACTAATGACAGGACAAGAGCTCAGGCTGCAGCTGGGTGCTTCCCTGGGACACGTCTGACACCTTGGCAGCCACATCTGCATCTTGTGCCCTGGCTGGCAGCAGGGCTGGTTTTGTGCAGAGGTCACCCAGGAGACGTCCCCGTGCCAAGGTAGAGCCCTTTGACTGCGAGCAGCACTTTGTCTCCCGGGGCAGTCTCAGCTGCACTTGGCAGGAAAGGGAGACTCTGAAACCTCCCCAAAACAGCCCCGAGCCACAGGGCAGGCAGGAACTCTGCAGGTGATGGGAGAGGGCAAAATTCCACAGACACCCCCCACCCCCTCGGGCAGCTGAGCAGCTCCTTGGAGCCGCAGGAGGCATCTGGGGCAGGCAGGAACTCTGCAGGTGATGGGAGAGGGCAAAATTCCACAGACACACCCCCCCCCCCCCCCCCCCACCACCACCCTCTCGGGCAGCTGAGCAGCTCCTTGGAGCCGCAGGAGGCATCTGGGGCAGGCAGGAACTCTGCAGGTGATGGGAGAGGGCAAAATTCCACAGACACATCCCCCCCCCACCACCCTCTCGGGCAGCTGTGCAGCTCCTTGGAGCCGCAGGAGGCATCTGGGGCCGCAGGCTGTGACTTTTCCCTGCCACCTACTGCATTTCTCTCCCTCCCCTCAGTCTCTTTTGCAAGCCTCTGTCGTCGACTGTTACCCCACCCCCCCCCAGGGCTGCACCCATCAGGGCAAACTGTGCCACAGCGCCAGGGATTAAAAGACCAGCCCCAAAACTGCACCAACCCCGAAGGGAAAAGCAAGCCCAGGGGCTGGAGGAAGAGCCGCGGGGCAGGCACAGGTTGCTGGCCCCTCTCTGGCCCCACCCGTGGCCCCGGGTGCCTTTCCGGGGGGGGGGTGGCAGTGCTGGCGGTGCCCGGGTGCTCGGCGGATGCCGGTAGCTGGCGAGCCTCAAACTTCCTCCGTGCAGAGCCCCAACCGCAGCGGGAGGCTGCGAGCAGGAGCGGAGCTGCAGCCATGGCCGAGGGCAGGAGCGGCGGGGCCGGGCTCTTTGCCAGGCAGGTGCAGAAGCGCTTCAGCCGGGCGCAGGAGAAGGTATGAGCCAGTGCCCACCCCTGACCCCCCACCCCTAAATCCCTCCTCTTCTGCTCTGTCCTTTGCTGCTCTCTGGTGCTGAGAGGGGTGGCCCACGGGCGCCGCTCAGCACCCATGGGTGCTCCTAGGGGCTTCAGTCGGATGCTTCTGTGTGACCCTCCAAAGCTTAGCACCTGATGGCACCTCCCGAGAGTGCCACAAGCTGCCTTGGCAGCTGCTGCTCTGCGAGTGGCATCTTCCCTTCCCAAACCCCCTTCGAGATGTTACAGAGGGACCTGCAGTGCTGTCCTGGGGTCCCTCGGGGGCTGGCTGGAGGGGGCAGTGCTTAGGAGCCCCAGCGTGGTCCTGGGTCCCAGCAGAGCCAGCACCGCTTGCAGCAGCAGCAGCAGCGCAGGAAGGGAGGGGGAAGGGCTGCGGAAGCAGCCACAAAGAGGGGTTTGGGGAGGTTTGGGGGTGCCTCTTTCCTTTCCTCTCCCCAGGGAAGGAGGCAGCAGCTGCCGTTTTGAGGTCCCCACACTCCCGAGTTTCCTGATGAGACCTCGGGGCTAAATTCAGCTCCCCAATGCCTCTATCAGCCCCGGCCAGGCCATGGCCACTTCCTGCAGGGTTTCATCCTCCTCTTGACACCCCAAAGCCTCTTACGTGGCCTCAGCCTCGCTGTGCTCCTGCGAGGGTAGTTCTGGAGGCAGCCTTCGGCCGCAAACCATCCTCACCTTCAGCACCAGGCAGGCAGCATCCAGGGCTTTGCGTGCAGAGCTGCTCCTGCAGGGCAGGGAGGGGCTCAGCGCTCCAGGAGCCATCGCTCGGCATGAGGAAAGAAAGCACCCAAGGATGAGCTGAACCTCTGCATCCCCCAGCCCAGCCCCCGCTTGGAGCCTGCGTGCTGCATCAGCACCACCCGAGAAGGGCTCTCCTCGGTGCTGACCCCAGTGCCCCCCCCAGGAGGTGGAACTCAGTGGGCAGTGCCAGGCTCAGGGCTTTCCTCCCCCTCTCTCCCTGCCAGGTGTTGCAGAAGTTGGGCAAAACAGTAGAGACCAAGGACGAGCAGTTCGAGCAGAGTGCCTACAACTTCCAGCTGCAGCAGGTCACGGAGGGCACGGGGAAGGGCTGTGGGTGGGCATGGGGGGGGCAGCCCTACACCATCCCTTGGCACCCTCCTCAGGTCCTTCCGTGCCCATTTGCTCGTGGTGAGTCGCCAGGAGCCCTTGGGGCTGGCTTTGCCATGTGCCCTTTGCTGCGTTGCTTTGCAGAATGAAGGCAACAAACTCTACAAAGACCTCAAGGCCTTCCTCGGTGCAGTGAAAGGTACAAGCACGACCCCCCACGGGGGGCTGGGAGACCCCCGAGGGCACCACGCAGCGGCCAGGAGGGGGCTGAGCAGTGCTGGTTTAACGCAGATCACAGTAGCAGAGCACAGGGCTGGGGAGGAGCAGCTGAGGGACTTGAGGGAGCTCAATCTGGAGGAGAGGAGGCTGAGGGGAGACCTCATTGCTCTCTGGAGGAGAAGAGGCTGGAGCCAGCTGGGGGGGCTGGGCATTTCTCCCTGGTATCAGGTGGTAATATGAAAGGAGATGGCCTCAGGTTGCCCTAGGAGAGGTTCAGGTTGGCCACGAGGAGCAATTTATGCTCTGCAAGAGCAGTCAGGGACTGGCCAAGGCTGCCCAAGGAGGTGGTGGAGTCCCCATCCCTGGATGTGGTCCAGAACCCTGTGGCCATGGCACCTGGGGACATGGTTTGGTGGCTGTGGTGGGGTTGATGTTGGACTGGATGACCTCAGAGGGCTTTGCCAACCCAATCCTTTCTGTGGTTCTGTGGTAGTGCAACCAGGGAGTAACAGTAAAGAAATAGAAGCAGCAATCATTAAAGAAGTAATGGCAGAAAGGGTGACCAGGGAGGGGATCCTGCCCTTCTGCTCTGCCCCCACCTGCAGCACTGCCTCCAGCTCTGCCCCCCGCCCCCCCAGCAACAAAAAAGGACCTGGAGCTGCTGGAGAGCATCCAGAGGAGGCCACCAAGAGGAGCAGAGGCTGCAGAGGCTCTGCTGTGGGGCCAGGCTGGCAGAGTTGGGGCTGCTGAGGCTGCAGAGAAGGTTGCAAGGGAGAGCTTGGAGCAGGCTGGCAGGAGCTGAAGGGCTGCAGGAGAGCTGGGGAGAGAGTGGGGAGAAGGGCTGGGGGGGGCAGGGGGAGGGACAATGGCTTGGAGAGGGGAGGGGAGAGGAGGGGAGGGGAGGGGAGAGGAGAGGAGAGGAGAGGAGAGGAGAGGAGAGGAGAGGAGAGGAGAGGAGAGGAGAGGAGAGGAGAGGAGAGGAGAGGAGAGGAGAGGAGAGGAGAGGAGAGGAGAGGAGAGGAGAGGAGAGGAGAGGAGAGGAGAGGAGAGGAGAGGAGAGGAGAGGAGAGGAGAGGAGAGGAGAGGAGAGGAGAGGAGAGGAGAGGAGAGGAGAGGAGAGGAGAGGAGAGGAGAGG
>NW_026974568.1:0-86733 GCF_015220805.1 Pogoniulus pusillus
AGCCAGGAATGGCCTCTAGCCTGGAATCCCCTGCACGATTCTGCAGCTTTCAGTTCCCTACACACTGGCAGAGAGAGAGAAAGTTGTCTCGCTACAGGTGCGGTTTCCTTTGAAGCAGGAGAACACCTTTTCACAATCCTAGCCCCAATGAAGAACCAAATACGAAATGCCGGTTAGAAAAAGCATACTTCTGTGTGTTAGACCCAGCCAGGAATGGCCTAGCCTGGAATCCCCTGCACCATTATGCAGCTTTCCAGCTCCCTCACACACTGGCAAAGAAACTTTCTCCTAGCTGCTTTCCTTTGAAGCAGAAACACGTTTACATCCTAGCCCCATTGAAGAACCATAGAAATGCCGGTTAGAAAAAGCATTACTTCTGTGTGTAGACCCAGCCAGGAATGGCCTAGCCTGAATCACCCTGCACCATTCTGCAGCTTTCCAGCTCCCGTCACACACTGGCAAAAGAAAACTTTCTCCTAGCTGCTTTCCTTTGAAGCAGAAACACGTTTACATCTAGCCCCATTGAAGAACCATAGAAATGCCGGTTAGAAAAAGCATTACTTCTGGTGTAGACCCAGCCAGGAAGGCCTAGCCTGAAGCCCTGCACCATCCTGCAGCTTTTCCAGCTCCTCACACACTGGCAAAAGAAACTTTCTCCTAGCTGCTTTCCGTTGAAGCAGAAACACGTTTACATCCTAGCCCCATTGAAGAACCATAAAAAGCCGGTTAGAAAATGCATTACTTCTGTGTGTAGACCCATGCAGGAATGGCCTAGCCTGGAATCCCCTGCACCATTCTGCAGCTTGCCAGCTCCCGCACACACTGGCAAAAGAAACTTTCTCCTTGCTGCTTTCCTTTGAAGCAAAAACACGTTTACATCCTAGCCCCACTGAAGAACCATAGAAATGCCGGTTAGAAAAAGCATTACTTCTGTGTGTAGACCCAGCCAGGAAATGGCCTAGCCCTGGAATCCCCTGCACCATTCTGCAGCTTTCCAGCTCCTCACACACTGGCAAAAGAAACTTTCTCCTAGCTGCTTTCCTTTGAAGCAGAAACACGTTTACATCCTAGCCCCATTGAAGAACCATAGAAATGCCGGTTAGAAAAAGCATTACTTCTGCGTGTAGACCCAGCCAGGAATGGCCTAGCCTGGAATGCCCTGCACCATTCTGCAGCTTTCCAGCTCCCTCACACACTGGCAAAAGAAACTTTCTCCTAGCTGCTTTCCTTTGAAGCAGAAACACGTTTACATCCTAGCCCCATTGAAGAACCATAGAAATGCCGGTTAGAAAAAGCATTACTTCTGTGTGTAGACCCAGCCAGGAATGGCCTAGCCTGGAATCCCCTGCACCATTCTGCAGCTTTCCAGCTGCGTCACACACTGGCAAAAGAAACTTTCTCCTAGCTGCTTTCCTTTGAAGCAGAAACACGTTTACATCCTAGCCCCATTGAAGAACCATAGAAATGCCGGTTAGAAAAAGCATTACTTCTGTGTGTAGACCCAGCCAGGAATGGCCTAGCCTGGAATCCCCTGCACCATTCTGCAGCTTTCCAGCCCCTCACACACTGGCAAAAGAAACTTTCTCCTAGCTGCTTTCCTTTGAAGCAGAAACACGTTTACATCCTAGCCCCATTGAAGAACCATAGAAATGCCGGTTAGAAAAAGCATTACTTCTGCGTGTAGACCCAGCCAGGAATGGCCTAGCCTGGAATCCCCTGCACCATTCTGCAGCTTTCCAGCTCCCTCACACACTGGCAAAAGAAACTTTCTCCTAGCTGCTTTCCTTTGAAGCAGAAACACGTTTACATCCTAGCCCCATTGAAGAACCATAGAAATGCCGGTTAGAAAAAGCATTACTTCTGCTTTTAGACCCAGCCAGGAATGGCCTAGCCTGGAATCCCCTGCACCATTCTGCAGCTTCCAGCTCCGTCACACACTGGCAAAAGAAACTTTC
Source organism: Pogoniulus pusillus (assembly GCF_015220805.1). Lineage (NCBI taxonomy): Eukaryota > Metazoa > Chordata > Aves > Piciformes > Lybiidae > Pogoniulus > Pogoniulus pusillus. The sequence continues at coordinate 1,956 of NW_026974568.1, forward strand.
TCCTAGCTGCTTCCTTTGAAGCAGAAACACGTTTACATCCTAGCCCCATTGAAGAACCATAGAAATGCCGGTTAGAAAAAGCATTACTTCTGCGTGTAGACCCAGCCAGGAATGGCCTAGCCTGGAATCCCCTGCACCATTCTGCAGCTTTCCAGCTCCCTCACACACTGGCAAAAGAAACTTTCTCCTAGCTGCTTTCCTTTGAAGCAGAAACACGTTTACATCCTAGCCCCATTGAAGAACCATAGAAATGCCGGTTAGAAAAAGCATTACTTCTGTGTGTAGACCCAGCCAGGAATGGCCTAGCCTGGAATCCCCTGCACCATTCTGCAGCTTTCCAGCTCCGTCACACACTGGCAAAAGAAACTTTCTCCTAGCTGCTTTCCTTTGAAGCAGAAACACGTTTACATCCTAGCCCCATTGAAGAACCATAGAAATGCCGGTTAGAAAAAGCATTACTTCTGTGTGTAGACCCAGCCAGGAATGGCCTAGCCTGGAATCCCTGCACCATTCTGCAGCTTTCCAGCTGCCTCACACACTGGCAAAAGAAACTTTCTCCTAGCTGCTTTCCTTTGAAGCAGAAACACGTTTACATCCTAGCCCCATTGAAGAACCATAGAAATGCCGGTTAGAAAAAGCATTACTTCTGCGTGTAGACCCAGCCAGGAATGGCCTAGCCTGGAATCCCCTGCACCATTCTGCAGTTTCCAGCTGCGTCACACACTGGCAAAAGAAACTTTCTCCTAGCTGCTTTCCTTTGAAGCAGAAACACGTTTACATCCTAGCCCCATTGAAGAACCATAGAAATGCCGGTTAGAAAAAGCATTACTTCTGTGTGTAGACCCAGCCAGGAATGGCCTAGCCTGGAATCCCCTGCACCATTCTGCAGCTTTCCAGCTGCGTCACACACTGGCAAAAGAAACTTTCTCCTAGCTGCTTTCCTTTGAAGCAGAAACACGTTTACATCCTAGCCCCATTGAAGAACCATAGAAATGCCGGTTAGAAAAAGCATTACTTCTGTGTGTAGACCCAGCCAGGAATGGCCTAGCCTGGAATCCCCTGCACCATTCTGCAGCTTTCCAGCTCCCTCACACACTGGCAAAAGAAACTTTCTCCTAGCTGCTTTCCTTTGAAGCAGAAACACGTTTACATCCTAGCCCCATTGAAGAACCATAGAAATGCCGGTTAGAAAAAGCATTACTTCTGTGTGTAGACCCAGCCAGGAATGGCCTAGCCTGGAATCCCCTGCACCATTCTGCAGCTTTCCAGCTCCGTCACACACTGGCAAAAGAAACTTTCTCCTAGCTGCTTTCCTTTGAAGCAGAAACACGTTTACATCCTAGCCCCATTGAAGAACCATAGAAATGCCGGTTAGAAAAAGCATTACTTCTGTGTGTAGACCCAGCCAGGAATGGCCTAGCCTGGAATCCCCTGCACCATTCTGCAGCTTTCCAGCTGCCGTCACACACTGGCAAAAGAAACTTTCTCCTAGCTGCTTTCCTTTGAAGCAGAAACACGTTTACATCCTAGCCCCATTGAAGAACCATAGAAATGCCGGTTAGAAAAAGCATTACTTCTGCGTGTAGACCCAGCCAGGAATGGCCTAGCCTGGAATCCCCTGCACCATTCTGCAGCTTTCCAGCTCCGTCACACACTGGCAAAAGAAACTTTCTCCTAGCTGCTTTCCTTTGAAGCAGAAACACGTTTACATCCTAGCCCCATTGAAGAACCATAGAAATGCCGGTTAGAAAAAGCATTACTTCTGCTGTGTAGACCCAGCCAGGAATGGCCTAGCCTGGAATCCCCTGCACCATTCTGCAGCTTTCCAGCTCCCTCACACACTGGCAAAAGAAACTTTCTCCTAGCTGCTTTCCTTTGAAGCAGAAACACGTTTACATCCTAGCCCCATTGAAGAACCATAGAAATGCCGGTTAGAAAAAGCATTACTTCTGTGTGTAGACCCAGCCAGGAATGGCCTAGCCTGGAATCCCCTGCACCATTCTGCAGCTTTCCAGCTCCCTCACACACTGGCAAAAGAAACTTTCTCCTAGCTGCTTTCCTTTGAAGCAGAAACACGTTTACATCCTAGCCCCATTGAAGAACCATAGAAATGCCGTTAGAAAAAGCATTACTTCTGTGTGTAGACCCAGCCAGGAATGGCCTAGCCTGGAATCCCCTGCACCATTCTGCAGCTTTCCAGCTGCGTCACACACTGGCAAAAGAAACTTTCTCCTAGCTGCTTTCCTTTGAAGCAGAAACACGTTTACATCCTAGCCCCATTGAAGAACCATAGAAATGCCGGTTAGAAAAAGCATTACTTCTGTGTGTAGACCCAGCCAGGAATGGCCTAGCCTGGAATCCCCTGCACCATTCTGCAGCTTTCCAGCTGCGTCACACACTGGCAAAAGAAACTTTCTCCTAGCTGCTTTCCTTTGAAGCAGAAACACGTTTACATCCTAGCCCCATTGAAGAACCATAGAAATGCCGGTTAGAAAAAGCATTACTTCTGTGTGTAGACCCAGCCAGGAATGGCCTAGCCTGGAATCCCCTGCACCATTCTGCAGCTTTCCAGCTCCCTCACACACTGGCAAAAGAAACTTTCTCCTAGCTGCTTTCCTTTGAAGCAGAAACACGTTTACATCCTAGCCCCATTGAAGAACCATAGAAATGCCGGTTAGAAAAAGCATTACTTCTGCTTTTAGACCCAGCCAGGAATGGCCTAGCCTGGAATCCCCTGCACCATTCTGCAGCTTTCCAGCTGCCGTCACACACTGGCAAAAGAAACTTTCTCCTAGCTGCTTTCCTTTGAAGCAGAAACACGTTTACATCCTAGCCCCATTGAAGAACCATAGAAATGCCGGTTAGAAAAAGCATTACTTCTGTGTGTAGACCCAGCCAGGAATGGCCTAGCCTGGAATCCCTGCACCATTCTGCAGCTTTCCAGCTGCGTCACACACTGGCAAAAGAAACTTTCTCCTAGCTGCTTTCCTTTGAAGCAGAAACACGTTTACATCCTAGCCCCATTGAAGAACCATAGAAATGCCGGTTAGAAAAAGCATTACTTCTGTGTGTAGACCCAGCCAGGAATGGCCTAGCCTGGAATCCCCTGCACCATTCTGCAGCTTTCCAGCTGCCTCACACACTGGCAAAAGAAACTTTCTCCTAGCTGCTTTCCTTTGAAGCAGAAACACGTTTACATCCTAGCCCCATTGAAGAACCATAGAAATGCCGGTTAGAAAAAGCATTACTTCTGCGTGTAGACCCAGCCAGGAATGGCCTAGCCTGGAATCCCCTGCACCATTCTGCAGCTTTCCAGCTCCCTCACACACTGGCAAAAGAAACTTTCTCCTAGCTGCTTTCCTTTGAAGCAGAAACACGTTTACATCCTAGCCCCATTGAAGAACCATAGAAATGCCGGTTAGAAAAAGCATTACTTCTGCGTGTAGACCCAGCCAGAATGGCCTAGCCTGGAATGCCCCTGCACCATTCTGCAGCTTTCCAGCTGCCTCACACACTGGCAAAAGAAACTTTCTCCTAGCTGCTTTCCTTTGAAGCAGAAACACGTTTACATCCTAGCCCCATGAAGAACCATAGAAATGCCGGTTAGAAAAAGCATTACTTCTGCGTGTAGACCCAGCCAGGAATGGCCTAGCCTGGAATGCCCTGCACCATTCTGCAGCTTTCCAGCTCCCTCACACACTGGCAAAAGAAACTTTCTCCTAGCTGCTTTCCTTTGAAGCAGAAACACGTTTACATCCTAGCCCCATTGAAGAACCATAGAAATGCCGGTTAGAAAAAGCATTACTTCTGGTGTAGACCCAGCCAGGAATGGCCTAGCCTGAATCCCCTGCACCATTCTGCAGCTTTCCAGCTGCGTCACACACTGGCAAAAGAAACTTTCTCCTAGCTGCTTTCCTTTGAAGCAGAAACACGTTTACATCCTAGCCCCATTGAAGAACCATAGAAATGCCGGTTAGAAAAAGCATTACTTCTGGTGTAGACCCAGCCAGGAAAGGGCCTAGCCTGGAATCCCCTGCACCATTCTGCAGCTTTCCAGCTCCCTCACACACTGGCAAAAGAAACTTTCTCCTAGCTGCTTTCCTTTGAAGCAGAAACACGTTTACATCCTAGCCCCATGAAGAACCATAGAAATGCCGGTTAGAAAAAGCATTACTTCGTGTGTAGACCCAGCCAGAATGGCCTAGCCTGGAATCCCCTGCACCATTCTGCAGCTTTCCAGCTCCCGTCACACACTGGCAAAAGAAACTTTCTCCTAGCTGCTTTCCTTTGAAGCAGAAACACGTTTTACATCCTAGCCCCATTGAAGAACCTTAGAAATGCCGGTTAGAGAAAAAGCATTACTTCTGTGTGTAGACCCAGCCAGGAATGGCCTAGCCTGGAATCCCCTGCACCATTCTGCAGCTTTCCAGCTGCGTCACACACTGGCAAAAGAAACTTTCTCCTAGCTGCTTTCCTTTGAAGCAGAAACACGTTTACATCCTAGCCCCATTGAAGAACCATAGAAATGCCGGTTAGAAAAAGCATTACTTCTGTGTGTAGACCCAGCCAGGAATGGCCTAGCCTGGAATCCCTGCACCATTCTGCAGCTTTCCAGCTCCCTCACACACTGGCAAAAGAAACTTTCTCCTAGCTGCTTTCCTTTGAAGCAGAAACACGTTTACATCCTAGCCCCATTGAAGAACCATAGAAATGCCGGTTAGAAAAAGCATTACTTCTGCTTATAGACCCAGCCAGGAATGGCCTAGCCTGGGAATCCCTGCACCATTCTGCAGCTTTCCAGCTCCCTCACACACTGGGCAAAAGAAACTTTCTCCTAGCTGCTTTCCTTGAAGCAGAAACACGTTTACATCCTAGCCCCATTGAAGAACCATAGAAATGCCGGTTAGAAAAAGCATTACTTCTGTGTGTAGACCCAGCCAGGAATGGCCTAGCCTGGAATCCCCTGCACCATTCTGCAGCTTTCCAGCTGCGTCACACACTGCAAAAGAAACTTTCTCCTAGCTGCTTTCCTTTGAAGCAGAAACACGTTTACATCCTAGCCCCATTGAAGAACCATAGAAATGCCGGTTAGAAAAAGCATTACTTCTGCGTGTAGACCCAGCCAGGAATGGCCTAGCCTGGAATCCCCTGCACCATTCTGCAGCTTTCCAGCTCCCTCACACACTGGCAAAAGAAACTTTCTCCTAGCTGCTTTCCTTTGAAGCAGAAACACGTTACATCCTAGCCCCATTGAAGAACCATAGAAATGCCGGTTAGAAAAAGCATTACTTCTGCGTGAGACCCAGCCAGGAATGGCCTAGCCTGGAATCCCCTGCACCATTCTGCAGCTTTCCAGCTCCCTCACACACTGGCAAAAGAAACTTTCTCCTAGCTGCTTTCCTTTGAAGCAGAAACACGTTTACATCCTAGCCCCATTGAAGAACCATAGAAATGCCGGTTAGAAAAAGCATTACTTCTGCGTGTAGACCCAGCCAGGAATGGCCTAGCCTGGAATCCCCTGCACCATTCTGCAGCTTTCCAGCTGCGTCACACACTGGCAAAAGAAACTTTCTCCTAGCTGCTTTCCTTTGAAGCAGAAACACGTTTACATCCTAGCCCCATTGAAGAACCATAGAAATGCCGGTTAGAAAAAGCATTACTTCTGCTGTGTAGACCCAGCCAGGAATGGCCTAGCCTGGAATCCCCTGCACCATTCTGCAGCTTTCCAGCTCCCTCACACACTGGCAAAAGAAACTTTCTCCTAGCTGCTTTCCTTTGAAGCAGAAACACGTTTACATCCTAGCCCCATTGAAGAACCATAGAAATGCCGGTTAGAAAAAGCATTACTTCTGTGTGTAGACCCAGCCAGGAATGGCCTAGCCTGGAATCCCCTGCACCATTCTGCAGCTTTCCAGCTCCCTCACACACTGGCAAAAGAAACTTTCTCCTAGCTGCTTTCCTTTGAAGCAGAAACACGTTTACATCCTAGCCCCATTGAAGAACCATAGAAATGCCGGTTAGAAAAAGCATTACTTCTGCGTGTAGACCCAGCCAGGAATGGCCTAGCCTGGAATCCCCTGCACCATTCTGCAGCTTTCCAGCTCCCTCACACACTGGCAAAAGAAACTTTCTCCTAGCTGCTTTCCTTTGAAGCAGAAACCCTTTTACATCCTAGCCCCATTGAAGAACCATAGAAATGCCGGTTAGAAAAAGCACTACTTCTGCGTGTAGACCCAGCCAGGAATGGCCTAGCCTGGAATCCCCTGCACCATTCTGCAGCTTTCCAGCTGCGTCACACACTGGCAAAAGAAACTTTCTCCTAGCTGCTTTCCTTTGAAGCAGAAACACGTTTACATCCTAGCCCCATTGAAGAACCATAGAAATGCCGGTTAGAAAAAGCATTACTTCTGCGTGTAGACCCAGCCAGGAATGGCCTAGCCTGGAATCCCCTGCACCATTCTGCAGCTTTCCAGCTCCCTCACACACTGGCAAAAGAAACTTTCTCCTAGCTGCTTTCCTATTGAAGCAGAAAACACGTTTACATCCTAGCCCCCTTTGAAGAACCATAGAAATGCCGGTTAGAAAAAGCACTACTTCTGTGTGTAGACCCAGCCAGGAATGGCCTAGCCTGGAATCCCCTGCACCATTCTGCAGCTTTTCCAGCTCCCTCACACACTGGCAAAAGAAACTTTCTCCTAGCTGCTTTCCTTTGAAGCAGAAACACGTTTTACCTCCTAGCCCACTGAAGAACCATAGAAATGACCGGTTAGAAAAAGCATTACTTCTGTGTGTAGACCCAGCCAGGAATGGCCTAGCCTGAATCCCCTGCACCATTCTGCAGCTTTCCAGCTCCCGTCACACACTGGCAAAAGAAACTTTCTCCTAGCTGCTTTCCTTTGAAGCAGAAACACGTTTACATCCTAGCCCCATTGAAGAACCATAGAAATGCCGGTTAGAAAAAGCATTACTTCTGCGTGTAGAACCAGCCAGGAAGGGCCGAGCCTGGAATCCCCTGCACCATTCTGCAGCTTTCCAGCTCCGTCACACACTGGCAAAAGAAACTTTCTCCTAGCTGCTTTCCTTTGAAGCAGAAACACGTTTACATCCTAGCCCCATTGAAGAACCATAGAAATGCCGGTTAGAAAAAGCACTACTTCTGCGTGTAGACCCAGCCAGGAATGGCCTAGCCTGGAATCCCCTGCACCATTCTGCAGCTTTCCAGCTGCGTCACACACTGGCAAAAGAAACTTTCTCCTAGCTGCTTTCCTTTGAAGCAGAAACACGTTTACATCCTAGCCCCATTGAAGAACCATAGAAATAGCCGGTTAGAAAAAGCATTCCTTCTGCTGTGTAGACCCAGCCAGGAATGGCCCTAGCCTGGAATCCCCTGCACCATTCTGCAGCTTTCCAGCTCCCTCACACACTGGCAAAAGAACTTTCTCCTAGCTGCTTTCCTTTGAAGCAGAAAACACGTTTACATCCTAGCCCCATTGAAGAACCATAGAAATGCCGGTTAGAAAAAGCATTACTTCTGTGTGTAGACCCAGCCAGGAATGGCCTAGCCTGGAATCCCCTGCACCATTCTGCAGCTTTCCAGCTCCCTCACACACTGGCAAAAGAAACTTTCTCCTAGCTGCTTTCCTTGAAGCAGAAACACGTTTACCTCCTAGCCCCATTGAAGAACCATAGAAATGCCGGTTAGAAAAAGCATTACTTCTGTGTGTAGACCCAGCCAGGAATGGCCTATCCTGGAATCCCCTGCACCATTCTGCAGCTTTCCAGCTCCCTCAACACCACTGCCAAAAGAAACTTTCTCCTAGCTGCTTTCCTTTGAAGCAGAAACACGTTTACATACTAGCCCCATTAAAGAACCATAGAAATGCCGGTAGAAAAAGCATTACTTCTGTCGTGTAGGACCCAGCCAGGAATGGCCTAAGCCCTGGAATCCCGCTGCAACCATTCTGCAGCTCTTCCAGCTCCCTCAACACACTGGCAAAAGAAACTTTCTCCTAGCTGCTTTCCTTTGAAGCAGAAACACGTTTACATCCTAGCCCCATTGAAGAACCATAGAAATGCCGGTTAGAAAAAGCACTCCTTCTGCGTGTAGACCCAGCCAGGAATGGCCTAGCCTGGAATCCCCTGCACCATTCTGCAGCTTTCCAGCTCCCTCACACACTGGCAAAAGAAACTTTCTCCTAGCTGCTTTCCTTTGAAGCAGAAACACGTTTACATCCTAGCCCCATTGAAGAACCATAGAAATGCCGGTTAGAAAAAGCACTACTTCTGCGTATAGACCCAGCCAGGAATGGCCTAGCCTGGAATCCCCTGCACCATTCTGCAGCTTTCCAGCTCCCTCACACACTGGCAAAAGAAACTTTCTCCTAGCTGCTTTCCTTTGAAGCAGAAACACGTTTACATCCTAGCCCCATTGAAGAACCATAGAAATGCCGGTTAGAAAAAGCATTACTTCTGCGTGTAGACCCAGCCAGGAATGGCCTAGCCTGGAATCCCCTCACCATTCTGCAGCTTTCCAGCTGCGTCACACACTGGCAAAAGAAACTTTCTCCTAGCTGCTTTCCTTTGAAGCAGAAACACGTTTACATCCTAGCCCCATTGAAGAACCATAGAAATGCCGGTTAGAAAAAGCACTCCTTCTGCTTAGTAGACCCAGCCAGGAATGGCCTAGCCTGGAATCCCCTGCACCATTCTGCAGCTTTCCAGCTCCGTCACACACTGGCAAAAGAAACTTTCTCCTAGCTGCTTTCCTTTGAAGCAGAAACACGTTTACATCCTAGCCCCATTGAAGAACCATAGAAATGCCGGTTAGAAAAAGCACTCCTTCTGCTTATAGACCCAGCCAGGAATGGCCTAGCCTGGAATCCCTGCACCATTCTGCAGCTTTCCAGCTGCGTCACACACTGGCAAAAGAAACTTTCTCCTAGCTGCTTTCCTTTGAAGCAGAAACACGTTTACATCCTAGCCCCATGAAGAACCATAGAAATGCCGGTTAGAAAAAGCACTCCTTCTGCTTGTAGACCCAGCCAGGAATGGCCTAGCCTGGAATCCCCTGCACCATTCTGCAGCTTTCCAGCTCCCTCACACACTGGCAAAAGAAACTTTCTCCTAGCTGCTTTCCTTTGAAGCAGAAACACGTTTACATCCTAGCCCCATTGAAGAACCATAGAAATGCCGGTTAGAAAAAGCACTCTTCTGCTTGTAGACCCAGCCAGGAATGGCCTAGCCTGGAATCCCCTGCACCATTCTGCAGCTTTCCAGCTCCCGTCACACACTGGCAAAAGAAACTTTCTCCTAGCTGCTTTCCTTTGAAGCAGAAACACGTTTACATCCTAGCCCCATTGAAGAACCATAGAAATGCCGGTTAGAAAAAGCATTCCTTCTGCGTGTAGACCCAGCCAGGAATGGCCTAGCCTGGAATCCCCTGCACCATTCTGCAGCTTTCCAGCTGCCGTCACACACTGGCAAAAGAAACTTTCTCCTAGCTGCTTTCCTTTGAAGCAGAAACACGTTTACATCCTAGCCCCATTGAAGAACCATAGAAATGCCGGTTAGAAAAAGCATTACTTCTGCGTGTAGACCCAGCCAGGAATGGCCTAGCCTGGAATCCCCTGCACCATTCTGCAGCTTTCCAGCTCCCTCACACACTGGCAAAAGAAACTTTCTCCTAGCTGCTTTCCTTTGAAGCAGAAACACGTTTACATCCTAGCCCCATTGAAGAACCATAGAAATGCCGGTTAGAAAAAGCATTCCTTCTGCTTATAGACCCAATCCAGGAATGGCCTAGCCTGGAATCCCCTGCACCATTCTGCAGCTTTCCAGCTGCGTCACACACTGGCAAAAGAAACTTTCTCCTAGCTGCTTTCCTTTGAAGCAGAAACACGTTTACATCCTAGCCCCATTGAAGAACCATAGAAATGCCGGTTAGAAAAAGCACTTACTTCTGCGTGTAGACCCAGCCAGGAATGGCCTAGCCTGGAATCCCCTGCACCATTCTGCAGCTTTCCAGCTGCGTCACACACTGGCAAAAGAAACTTTCTCCTAGCTGCTTTCCTTTGAAGCAGAAACACGTTTACATCCTAGCCCCATTGAAGAACCATAGAAATGCCGGTTAGAAAAAGCATTACTTCTGCGTGTAGACCCAGCCAGGAATGGCCTAGCCTGGAATCCCCTGCACCATTCTGCAGCTTTCCAGCTGCGTCACACACTGGCAAAAGAAACTTTCTCCTAGCTGCTTTCCTTTGAAGCAGAAACACGTTTACATCCTAGCCCCATTGAAGAACCATAGAAATGCCGGTTAGAAAAAGCATTACTTCTGCGTGTAGACCCAGCCAGGAATGGCCTAGCCTGGAATCCCCTGCACCATTCTGCAGCTTTCCAGCTCCCTCACACACTGGCAAAAGAAACTTTCTCCTAGCTGCTTTCCTTTGAAGCAGAAACACGTTTACATCCTAGCCCCACTGAAGAAACATAGAAATGCCGGTTAGAAAAAGCATTACTTCTGTGTGTAGACCCAGCCAGGAATGGCCTAGCCTGGAATCCCCTGCACCATTCTGCAGCTTTCCAGCTCCCTCACAACACTGGCAAAAGAAACTTTCTCCTAGCTGCTTTCCTTTGAAGCAGAAACACGTTTACATCCTAGCCCCATTGAAGAACCATAGAAATGCCGGTTAGAAAAAGCATTACTTCTGTGTGTAGACCCAGCCAGGAATGGCCTAGCCTGGAATCCCCTGCACCATTCTGCAGCTTTCCAGCTGCGTCACACACTGGCAAAAGAAACTTTCTCCTAGCTGCTTTCCTTTGAAGCAGAAACACGTTTACATCCTAGCCCCATTGAAGAACCATAGAAATGCCGGTTAGAAAAAGCACTCCTTCTGCTTATAGACCCAGCCAGGAATGGCCTAGCCTGGAATCCCCTGCACCATTCTGCAGCTTTCCAGCTGCGTCACACACTGGCAAAAGAAACTTTCTCCTAGCTGCTTTCCTTTGAAGCAGAAACACGTTTACATCCTAGCCCCACTGAAGAACCATAGAAATGCCGGTTAGAAAAAGCATTCCTTCTGCGTGTAGACCCAGCCAGGAATGGCCTAGCCTGGAATCCCCTGCACCATTCTGCAGCTTTCCAGCTCCCTCACACACTGGCAAAAGAAACTTTCTCCTAGCTGCTTTCCTTTGAAGCAGAAACACGTTTACATCCTAGCCCCATTGAAGAACCATAGAAATGCCGGTTAGAAAAAGCACTCCTTCTGCGTGTAGACCCAGCCAGGAATGGCCTAGCCTGGAATCCCCTGCACCATTCTGCAGCTTTCCAGCTGCGTCACACACTGGCAAAAGAAACTTTCTCCTAGCTGCTTTCCTTTGAAGCAGAAACACGTTTACATCCTAGCCCCATTGAAGAACCATAGAAATGCCGGTTAGAAAAAGCATTACTTCTGCTGTGTAGACCCAGCCAGGAATGGCCTAGCCTGGAATCCCCTGCACCATTCTGCAGCTTTCCAGCTCCCTCACACACTGGCAAAAGAAACTTTCTCCTAGCTGCTTTCCTTTGAAGCAGAAACACGTTTACATCCTAGCCCCATTGAAGAACCATAGAAATGCCGGTTAGAAAAAGCATTACTTCTGTGTGTAGACCCAGCCAGGAATGGCCTAGCCTGGAATCCCCTGCACCATTCTGCAGCTTTCCAGCTCCCTCACACACTGGCAAAAGAAACTTTCTCCTAGCTGCTTTCCTTTGAAGCAGAAACACGTTTACATCCTAGCCCCATTGAAGAACCATAGAAATGCCGGTTAGAAAAAGCATTACTTCTGCTTTTAGACCCAGCCAGGAATGGCCTAGCCTGGAATCCCCTGCACCATTCTGCAGCTTTCCAGCTGCCTCACACACTGGCAAAAGAAACTTTCTCCTAGCTGCTTTCCTTTGAAGCAGAAACACGTTTACATCCTAGCCCCATTGAAGAACCATAGAAATGCCGGTTAGAAAAAGCACTACTTCTGCTGTGTAGACCAGCAGGAATGGCCTAGCCTGGAATCCCCTGCACCATTCTGCAGCTTTCCAGCTGGGTCCACACACTGGCAAAAGAAACTTTCTCCTAGCTGCTTTCCTTTGAAGCAGAAACACGTTTACATCCTAGCCCCACTGAAGAACCATAGAAATGCCGGTTAGAAAAAGCACTACTTCTGCTTGTAGACCCAGCCAGGAATGGCCTAGCCTGGAATCCCCTGCACCATTCTGCAGCTTTCCAGCTCCCTCACACACTGGCAAAAGAAACTTTCTCCTAGCTGCTTTCCTTTGAAGCAGAAACACGTTTACATCCTAGCCCCATTGAAGAACCATAGAAATGCCGGTTAGAAAAAGCACTCCTTCTGCGTGTAGACCCAGCCAGGAATGGCCTAGCCTGGAATCCCCTGCACCATTCTGCAGCTTTCCAGCTCCCGTCACACACTGGCAAAAGAAACTTTCTCCTAGCTGCTTTCCTTTGAAGCAGAAACACGTTTACATCCTAGCCCCATTGAAGAACCATAGAAATGCCGGTTAGAAAAAGCACTACTTCTGCTTGTAGACCCAGCCAGGAATGGCCTAGCCTGGAATCCCCTGCACCATTCTGCAGCTTTCCAGCTCCTCACACACTGGCAAAAGAAACTTTCTCCTAGCTGCTTTCCTTTGAAGCAGAAACACGTTTACATCCTAGCCCCATTGAAGAACCATAGAAATGCCGGTTAGAAAAAGCACTCCTTCTGCGTGTAGACCCAGCCAGGAATGGCCTAGCCTGGAATCCCCTGCACCATTCTGCAGCTTTCCAGCTCCCTCACACACTGGCAAAAGAAACTTTCTCCTAGCTGCTTTCCTTTGAAGCAGAAACACGTTTACATCCTAGCCCCATTGAAGAACCATAGAAATGCCGGTTAGAAAAAGCACTACTTCTGCTTATAGACCCAGCCAGGAATGGCCTAGCCTGGAATCCCCTGCACCATTCTGCAGCTTTCCAGCTGCGTCACACACTGGCAAAAGAAACTTTCTCCTAGCTGCTTTCCTTTGAAGCAGAAACACGTTTACATCCTAGCCCCATTGAAGAACCATAGAAATGCCGGTTAGAAAAAGCACTCCTTCTGCGTGTAGACCCAGCCAGGAATGGCCTAGCCTGGAATCCCCTGCACCATTCTGCAGCTTTCCAGCTCCCTCACACACTGGCAAAAGAAACTTTCTCCTAGCTGCTTTCCTTTGAAGCAGAAACACGTTTACATCCTAGCCCCATTGAAGAACCATAGAAATGCCGGTTAGAAAAAGCATTACTTCTGTGTGTAGACCCAGCCAGGAATGGCCTAGCCTGGAATCCCCTGCACCATTCTGCAGCTTTCCAGCTGCCCTCACACACTGGCAAAAGAAACTTTCTCCTAGCTGCTTTCCTTTGAAGCAGAAACACGTTTACATCCTAGCCCCATTGAAGAACCATAGAAATGCCGGTTAGAAAAAGCACTACTTCTGCGTGTAGACCCAGCCAGGAATGGCCTAGCCTGGAATCCCCTGCACCATTCTGCAGCTTTCCAGCTCCCTCACACACTGGCAAAAGAAACTTTCTCCTAGCTGCTTTCCTTTGAAGCAGAAACACGTTTACATCCTAGCCCCATTGAAGAACCATAGAAATGCCGGTTAGAAAAAGCATTACTTCTGCGTGTAGACCCCAGCCAGGAATGGCCTAGCCTGGAATCCCCTGCACCATTCTGCAGCTTTCCAGCTGCCTCACACACTGGCAAAAGAAACTTTCTCCTAGCTGCTTTCCTTTGAAGCAGAAACACGTTTACATCCTAGCCCCATTGAAGAACCATAGAAATGCGGTTAGAAAAAGCATTACTTCTGCGTGTAGACCCAGCCAGGAATGGCCTAGCCTGGAATCCCCTGCACCATTCTGCAGCTTTCCAGCTCCCTCACACACTGGCAAAAGAAACTTTCTCCTAGCTGCTTTCCTTTGAAGCAGAAACACGTTTACATCCTAGCCCCATTGAAGAACCATAGAAATGCCGTTAGAAAAAGCATTACTTCTGCTTGTAGACCCAGCCAGGAATGGCCTAGCCTGGAATCCCCTGCACCATTCTGCAGCTTTCCAGCTGCCCTCACACACTGGCAAAAGAAACTTTCTCCTAGCTGCTTTCCTTTGAAGCAGAAACACGTTTACATCCTAGCCCCATTGAAGAACCATAGAAATGCCGGTTAGAAAAAGCACTCCTTCTGCTTAGTAGACCCAGCCAGGAATGGCCTAGCCTGGAATCCCCTGCACCATTCTGCAGCTTTCCAGCTGCCGTCACACACTGGCAAAAGAAACTTTCTCCTAGCTGCTTTCCTTTGAAGCAGAAACACGTTTACATCCTAGCCCCATTGAAGAACCATAGAAATGCCGGTTAGAAAAAGCACTCCTTCTGCTTGTAGACCCAGCCAGGAATGGCCTAGCCTGGAATCCCCTGCACCATTCTGCAGCTTTCCAGCTGCCGTCACACACTGGCAAAAGAAACTTTCTCCTAGCTGCTTTCCTTTGAAGCAGAAACACGTTTACATCCTAGCCCCATTGAAGAACCATAGAAATGCCGGTTAGAAAAAGCATTACTTCTGTGTGTAGACCCAGCCAGGAATGGCCTAGCCTGGAATCCCCTGCACCATTCTGCAGCTTTCCAGCTCCCTCACACACTGGCAAAAGAAACTTTCTCCTAGCTGCTTTCCTTTGAAGCAGAAACACGTTTACATCCTAGCCCCATTGAAGAACCATAGAAATGCCGGTTAGAAAAGCATTACTTCTGCTGTGTAGACCCAGCCAGGAATGGCCTAGCCTGGAATCCCCTGCACCATTCTGCAGCTTTCCAGCTGCCTCACACACTGGCAAAAGAAACTTTCTCCTAGCTGCTTTCCTTTGAAGCAGAAACACGTTTACATCCTAGCCCCATTGAAGAACCATAGAAATGCCGGTTAGAAAAAGCATTACTTCTGCGTGTAGACCCAGCCAGGAATGGCCTAGCCTGGAATCCCCTGCACCATTCTGCAGCTTTCCAGCTCCTCACACACTGGCAAAAGAAACTTTCTCCTAGCTGCTTTCCTTTGAAGCAGAAACACGTTTACATCCTAGCCCCATTGAAGAACCATAGAAATGCCGGTTAGAAAAAGCATTACTTCTGCTTGTAGACCCAGCCAGGAATGGCCTAGCCTGGAATCCCCTGCACCATTCTGCAGCTTTCCAGCTGCCCTCACACACTGGCAAAAGAAACTTTCTCCTAGCTGCTTTCCTTTGAAGCAGAAACACGTTTACATCCTAGCCCCATTGAAGAACCATAGAAATGCCGGTTAGAAAAAGCATTCCTTCTGCGTGTAGACCCAGCCAGGAATGGCCTAGCCTGGAATCCCCTGCACCATTCTGCAGCTTTCCAGCTCCCTCACACACTGGCAAAAGAAACTTTCTCCTAGCTGCTTTCCTTTGAAGCAGAAACACGTTTACATCCTAGCCCCATTGAAGAACCATAGAAATGCCGGTTAGAAAAAGCACTCCTTCTGCTGTGTAGACCCAGCCAGGAATGGCCTAGCCTGGAATCCCCTGCACCATTCTGCAGCTTTCCAGCTGCCTCACACACTGGCAAAAGAAACTTTCTCCTAGCTGCTTTCCTTTGAAGCAGAAACACGTTTACATCCTAGCCCCATTGAAGAACCATAGAAATGCCGGTTAGAAAAAGCATTCATTCTTCGTGTAGACCCAGCCAGGAATGGCCTAGCCTGGAATCCCCTGCACCATTCTGCAGCTTTCCAGCTGCGTCACACACTGGCAAAAGAAACTTTCTCCTAGCTGCTTTCCTTTGAAGCAGAAACACGTTTACATCCTAGCCCCATTGAAGAACCATAGAAATGCCGGTTAGAAAAAGCATTACTTCTGCTTATAGACCCAGCCAGGAATGGCCTAGCCTGGAATCCCCTGCACCATTCTGCAGCTTTCCAGCTGCGTCACACACTGGCAAAAGAAACTTTCTCCTAGCTGCTTTCCTTTGAAGCAGAAACACGTTTACATCCTAGCCCCATTGAAGAACCATAGAAATGCCGGTTAGAAAAAGCATTACTTCTGTGTGTAGACCCAGCCAGGAATGGCCTAGCCTGGAATCCCCTGCACCATTCTGCAGCTTTCCAGCTCCCTCACACACTGGCAAAAGAAACTTTCTCCTAGCTGCTTTCCTTTGAAGCAGAAACACGTTTACATCCTAGCCCACTGAAGAACCATAGAAATGCCGGTTAGAAAAAGCACTTCCTTCTGCGTGTAGACCCAGCCAGGAATGGCCTAGCCTGGAATCCCCTGCACCATTCTGCAGCTTTCCAGCTCCCTCACACACTGGCAAAAGAAACTTTCTCCTAGCTGCTTTCCTTTGAAGCAGAAACACGTTTACATCCTAGCCCCATTGAAGAACCATAGAAATGCCGGTTAGAAAAAGCACTACTTCTGCGTGTAGACCCAGCCAGGAATGGCCTAGCCTGGAATCCCCTGCACCATTCTGCAGCTTTCCAGCTCCCTCACACACTGGCAAAAGAAACTTTCTCCTAGCTGCTTTCCTTTGAAGCAGAAACACGTTTACATCCTAGCCCCATTGAAGAACCATAGAAATGCCGGTTAGAAAAAGCACTACTTCTGCTTGTAGACCCAGCCAGGAATGGCCTAGCCTGGAATCCCCTGCACCATTCTGCAGCTTTCCAGCTCCCTCACACACTGGCAAAAGAAACTTTCTCCTAGCTGCTTTCCTTTGAAGCAGAAACACGTTTACATCCTAGCCCCATTGAAGAACCATAGAAATGCCGGTTAGAAAAAGCACTTCCTTCTGCGTGTAGACCCAGCCAGGAATGGCCTAGCCTGGAATCCCCTGCACCATTCTGCAGCTTTCCAGCTGCCCTCACACACTGGCAAAAGAAACTTTCTCCTAGCTGCTTTCCTTTGAAGCAGAAACACGTTTACATCCTAGCCCCATTGAAGAACCATAGAAATGCCGGTTAGAAAAAGCATTACTTCTGCTTATAGACCCAGCCAGGAATGGCCTAGCCTGGAATCCCCTGCACCATTCTGCAGCTTTCCAGCTGCCGTCACACACTGGCAAAAGAAACTTTCTCCTAGCTGCTTTCCTTTGAAGCAGAAACACGTTTACATCCTAGCCCCATTGAAGAACCATAGAAATGCCGGTTAGAAAAAGCATTACTTCTGTGTGTAGACCCAGCCAGGAATGGCCTAGCCTGGAATCCCCTGCACCATTCTGCAGCTTTCCAGCTCCCTCACACACTGGCAAAAGAAACTTTCTCCTAGCTGCTTTCCTTTGAAGCAGAAACACGTTTACATCCTAGCCCCATTGAAGAACCATAGAAATGCCGGTTAGAAAAAGCATTACTTCTGCTGTGTAGACCCAGCCAGGAATGGCCTAGCCTGGAATCCCCTGCACCATTCTGCAGCTTTCCAGCTCCCTCACACACTGGCAAAAGAAACTTTCTCCTAGCTGCTTTCCTTTGAAGCAGAAACACGTTTACATCCTAGCCCCATTGAAGAACCATAGAAATGCCGGTTAGAAAAAGCATTACTTCTGCTTGTAGACCCAGCCAGGAATGGCCTAGCCTGGAATCCCCTGCACCATTCTGCAGCTTTCCAGCTCCCTCACACACTGGCAAAAGAAACTTTCTCCTAGCTGCTTTCCTTTGAAGCAGAAACACGTTTACATCCTAGCCCCATTGAAGAACCATAGAAATGCCGGTTAGAAAAAGCATTACTTCTGCGTGTAGACCCAGCCAGGAATGGCCTAGCCTGGAATCCCCTGCACCATTCTGCAGCTTTCCAGCTCCCTCACACACTGGCAAAAGAAACTTTCTCCTAGCTGCTTTCCTTTGAAGCAGAAACACGTTTACATCCTAGCCCCATTGAAGAACCATAGAAATGCCGGTTAGAAAAAGCATTCCTTCTGCTTGTAGACCCAGCCAGGAATGGCCTAGCCTGGAATCCCCTGCACCATTCTGCAGCTTTCCAGCTGCCGTCACACACTGGCAAAAGAAACTTTCTCCTAGCTGCTTTCCTTTGAAGCAGAAACACGTTTACATCCTAGCCCCATTGAAGAACCATAGAAATGCCGGTTAGAAAAAGCATTACTTCTGCTGTGTAGACCCAGCCAGGAATGGCCTAGCCTGGAATCCCCTGCACCATTCTGCAGCTTTCCAGCTCCCTCACACACTGGCAAAAGAAACTTTCTCCTAGCTGCTTTCCTTTGAAGCAGAAACACGTTTACATCCTAGCCCCATTGAAGAACCATAGAAATGCCGGTTAGAAAAAGCACTACTTCTGCGTGTAGACCCAGCCAGGAATGGCCTAGCCTGGAATCCCCTGCACCATTCTGCAGCTTTCCAGCTCCCTCACACACTGGCAAAAGAAACTTTCTCCTAGCTGCTTTCCTTTGAAGCAGAAACACGTTTACATCCTAGCCCCACTGAAGAACCATAGAAATGCCGGTTAGAAAAAGCATTACTTCTGCTGTGTAGACCCAGCCAGGAATGGCCTAGCCTGGAATCCCCTGCACCATTCTGCAGCTTTCCAGCTCCCTCACACACTGGCAAAAGAAACTTTCTCCTAGCTGCTTTCCTTTGAAGCAGAAACACGTTTACATCCTAGCCCCATTGAAGAACCATAGAAATGCCGGTTAGAAAAAGCATTACTTCTGTGTGTAGACCCAGCCAGGAATGGCCTAGCCTGGAATCCCCTGCACCATTCTGCAGCTTTCCAGCTCCCTCACACACTGGCAAAAGAAACTTTCTCCTAGCTGCTTTCCTTTGAAGCAGAAACACGTTTACATCCTAGCCCCATTGAAGAACCATAGAAATGCCGGTTAGAAAAAGCACTACTTCTGCTTGTAGACCCAGTCAGGAATGGCCTAGCCTGGAATCCCCTGCACCATTCTGCAGCTTTCCAGCTGCGTCACACACTGGCAAAAGAAACTTTCTCCTAGCTGCTTTCCTTTGAAGCAGAAACACGTTTACATCCTAGCCCCATTGAAGAACCATAGAAATGCCGGTTAGAAAAAGCATTACTTCTGCTTGTAGACCCAGCCAGGAATGGCCTAGCCTGGAATCCCCTGCACCATTCTGCAGCTTTCCAGCTGCGTCACACACTGGCAAAAGAAACTTTCTCCTAGCTGCTTTCCTTTGAAGCAGAAACACGTTTACATCCTAGCCCCATTGAAGAACCATAGAAATGCCGGTTAGAAAAAGCATTACTTCTGTGTGTAGACCCAGCCAGGAATGGCCTAGCCTGGAATCCCCTGCACCATTCTGCAGCTTTCCAGCTCCGTCACACACTGGCAAAAGAAACTTTCTCCTAGCTGCTTTCCTTTGAAGCAGAAACACGTTTACATCCTAGCCCCATTGAAGAACCATAGAAATGCCGGTTAGAAAAAGCATTCCTTCTGCGTGTAGACCCAGCCAGGAATGGCCTAGCCTGGAATCCCCTGCACCATTCTGCAGCTTTCCAGCTCCCTCACACACTGGCAAAAGAAACTTTCTCCTAGCTGCTTTCCTTTGAAGCAGAAACACGTTTACATCCTAGCCCCATTGAAGAACCATAGAAATGCCGGTTAGAAAAAGCATTACTTCTGCTGTGTAGACCCAGCCAGGAATGGCCTAGCCTGGAATCCCCTGCACCATTCTGCAGCTTTCCAGCTCCCTCACACACTGGCAAAAGAAACTTTCTCCTAGCTGCTTTCCTTTGAAGCAGAAACACGTTTACATCCTAGCCCCATTGAAGAACCATAGAAATGCCGGTTAGAAAAAGCATTACTTCTGCGTGTAGACCCAGCCAGGAATGGCCTAGCCTGGAATCCCCTGCACCATTCTGCAGCTTTCCAGCTCCCTCACACACTGGCAAAAGAAACTTTCTCCTAGCTGCTTTCCTTTGAAGCAGAAACACGTTTACATCCTAGCCCCATTGAAGAACCATAGAAATGCCGGTTAGAAAAAGCATACTTCTGCTGTGTAGACCCAGCCAGGAATGGCCTAGCCTGGAATCCCCTGCACCATTCTGCAGCTTTCCAGCTCCCTCACACACTGGCAAAAGAAACTTTCTCCTAGCTGCTTTCCTTTGAAGCAGAAACACGTTTACATCCTAGCCCCATTGAAGAACCATAGAAATGCCGGTTAGAAAAAGCATTACTTCTGCGTGTAGACCCAGCCAGGAATGGCCTAGCCTGGAATCCCCTGCACCATTCTGCAGCTTTCCAGCTCCCTCACACACTGGCAAAAGAAACTTTCTCCTAGCTGCTTTCCTTTGAAGCAGAAACACGTTTACATCCTAGCCCCATTGAAGAACCATAGAAATGCCGGTTAGAAAAAGCATTACTTCTGTGTGTAGACCCAGCCAGGAATGGCCTAGCCTGGAATCCCCTGCACCATTCTGCAGCTTTCCAGCTGCCTCACACACTGGCAAAAGAAACTTTCTCCTAGCTGCTTTCCTTTGAAGCAGAAACACGTTTACATCCTAGCCCCACTGAAGAACCATAGAAATGCCGGTTAGAAAAAGCATTACTTCTGCTTAGTAGACCCAGCCAGGAATGGCCTAGCCTGGAATCCCCTGCACCATTCTGCAGCTTTCCAGCTCCCTCACACACTGGCAAAAGAAACTTTCTCCTAGCTGCTTTCCTTTGAAGCAGAAACACGTTTACATCCTAGCCCCATTGAAGAACCATAGAAATGCCGGTTAGAAAAAGCATTACTTCTGCTTGTAGACCCAGCCAGGAATGGCCTAGCCTGGAATCCCCTGCACCATTCTGCAGCTTTCCAGCTCCCTCACACACTGGCAAAAGAAACTTTCTCCTAGCTGCTTTCCTTTGAAGCAGAAACACGTTTACATCCTAGCCCCATTGAAGAACCATAGAAATGCCGGTTAGAAAAAGCATTACTTCTGCGTGTAGACCCAGCCAGGAATGGCCTAGCCTGGAATCCCCTGCACCATTCTGCAGCTTTCCAGCTCCCTCACACACTGGCAAAAGAAACTTTCTCCTAGCTGCTTTCCTTTGAAGCAGAAACACGTTTACATCCTAGCCCCATTGAAGAACCATAGAAATGCCGGTTAGAAAAAGCATTACTTCTGCGTGTAGACCCAGCCAGGAATGGCCTAGCCTGGAATCCCCTGCACCATTCTGCAGCTTTCCAGCGGCCGCCACACACTGGCAAAAGAAACTTTCTCCTAGCTGCTTTCCTTTGAAGCAGAAACACGTTTACATCCTAGCCCCATTGAAGAACCATAGAAATGCCGGTTAGAAAAAGCATTACTTCTGCGTGTAGACCCAGCCAGGAATGGCCTAGCCTGGAATCCCCTGCACCATTCTGCAGCTTTCCAGCTCCCTCACACACTGGCAAAAGAAACTTTCTCCTAGCTGCTTTCCTTTGAAGCAGAAACACGTTTACATCCTAGCCCCATTGAAGAACCATAGAAATGCCGGTTAGAAAAAGCATTACTTCTGTGTGTAGACCCAGCCAGGAATGGCCTAGCCTGGAATCCCCTGCACCATTCTGCAGCTTTCCAGCTGCCTCACACACTGGCAAAAGAAACTTTCTCCTAGCTGCTTTCCTTTGAAGCAGAAACACGTTTACATCCTAGCCCCATTGAAGAACCATAGAAATGCCGGTTAGAAAAAGCATTACTTCTGCTGTGTAGACCCAGCCAGGAATGGCCTAGCCTGGAATCCCCTGCACCATTCTGCAGCTTTCCAGCTCCCTCACACACTGGCAAAAGAAACTTTCTCCTAGCTGCTTTCCTTTGAAGCAGAAACACGTTTACATCCTAGCCCCATTGAAGAACCATAGAAATGCCGGTTAGAAAAAGCACTCCTTCTGCGTGTAGACCCAGCCAGGAATGGCCTAGCCTGGAATCCCCTGCACCATTCTGCAGCTTTCCAGCTGCGTCACACACTGGCAAAAGAAACTTTCTCCTAGCTGCTTTCCTTTGAAGCAGAAACACGTTTACATCCTAGCCCCATTGAAGAACCATAGAAATGCCGGTTAGAAAAAGCATTACTTCTGCGTGTAGACCCAGCCAGGAATGGCCTAGCCTGGAATCCCCTGCACCATTCTGCAGCTTTCCAGCTCCCTCACACACTGGCAAAAGAAACTTTCTCCTAGCTGCTTTCCTTTGAAGCAGAAACACGTTTACATCCTAGCCCCATTGAAGAACCATAGAAATGCCGGTTAGAAAAAGCATTACTTCTGCGTGTAGACCCAGCCAGGAATGGCCTAGCCTGGAATCCCCTGCACCATTCTGCAGCTTTCCAGCTCCCTCACACACTGGCAAAAGAAACTTTCTCCTAGCTGCTTTCCTTTGAAGCAGAAACACGTTTACATCCTAGCCCCATTGAAGAACCATAGAAATGCCGGTTAGAAAAAGCATTACTTCTGCGTGTAGACCCAGCCAGGAATGGCCTAGCCTGGAATCCCCTGCACCATTCTGCAGCTTTCCAGCTGCGTCACACACTGGCAAAAGAAACTTTCTCCTAGCTGCTTTCCTTTGAAGCAGAAACACGTTTACATCCTAGCCCCATTGAAGAACCATAGAAATGCCGGTTAGAAAAAGCACTACTTCTGCGTGTAGACCCAGCCAGGAATGGCCTAGCCTGGAATCCCCTGCACCATTCTGCAGCTTTCCAGCTCCCTCACACACTGGCAAAAGAAACTTTCTCCTAGCTGCTTTCCTTTGAAGCAGAAACACGTTTACATCCTAGCCCCATTGAAGAACCATAGAAATGCCGGTTAGAAAAAGCATTACTTCTGAGTGTAGACCCAGCCAGGAATGGCCTAGCCTGGAATCCCCTGCACCATTCTGCAGCTTTCCAGCTCCCTCACACACTGGCAAAAGAAACTTTCTCCTAGCTGCTTTCCTTTGAAGCAGAAACACGTTTACATCCTAGCCCCATTGAAGAACCATAGAAATGCCGGTTAGAAAAAGCACTCCTTCTGCGTGTAGACCCAGCCAGGAATGGCCTAGCCTGGAATCCCCTGCACCATTCTGCAGCTTTCCAGCTGCGTCACACACTGGCAAAAGAAACTTTCTCCTAGCTGCTTTCCTTTGAAGCAGAAACACGTTTACATCCTAGCCCCATTGAAGAACCATAGAAATGCCGGTTAGAAAAAGCACTCCTTCTGCTTGTAGACCCAGCCA
This sequence comes from Pogoniulus pusillus, assembly GCF_015220805.1. Lineage (NCBI taxonomy): Eukaryota > Metazoa > Chordata > Aves > Piciformes > Lybiidae > Pogoniulus > Pogoniulus pusillus. The sequence goes on from NW_026974568.1 coordinate 25,157, forward strand.
GGAATGGCCTAGCCTGGAATCCCCTGCACCATTCTGCAGCTTTCCAGCTGCCTCACACACTGGCAAAAGAAACTTTCTCCTAGCTGCTTTCCTTTGAAGCAGAAACACGTTTACATCCTAGCCCCATTGAAGAACCATAGAAATGCCGGTTAGAAAAAGCACTCCTTCTGCGTGTAGACCCAGCCAGGAATGGCCTAGCCTGGAATCCCCTGCACCATTCTGCAGCTTTCCAGCTCCCTCACACACTGGCAAAAGAAACTTTCTCCTAGCTGCTTTCCTTTGAAGCAGAAACACGTTTACATCCTAGCCCCATTGAAGAACCATAGAAATGCCGGTTAGAAAAAGCATTACTTCTGCGTGTAGACCCAGCCAGGAATGGCCTAGCCTGGAATCCCCTGCACCATTCTGCAGCTTTCCAGCTGCCTCACACACTGGCAAAAGAAACTTTCTCCTAGCTGCTTTCCTTTGAAGCAGAAACACGTTTACATCCTAGCCCCATTGAAGAACCATAGAAATGCCGGTTAGAAAAAGCACTACTTCTGCGTGTAGACCCAGCCAGGAATGGCCTAGCCTGGAATCCCCTGCACCATTCTGCAGCTTTCCAGCTGCGTCACACACTGGCAAAAGAAACTTTCTCCTAGCTGCTTTCCTTTGAAGCAGAAACACGTTTACATCCTAGCCCCATTGAAGAACCATAGAAATGCCGGTTAGAAAAAGCATTACTTCTGCTTGTAGACCCAGCCAGGAATGGCCTAGCCTGGAATCCCCTGCACCATTCTGCAGCTTTCCAGCTCCCTCACACACTGGCAAAAGAAACTTTCTCCTAGCTGCTTTCCTTTGAAGCAGAAACACGTTTACATCCTAGCCCCATTGAAGAACCATAGAAATGCCGGTTAGAAAAAGCATTACTTCTGCGTGTAGACCCAGCCAGGAATGGCCTAGCCTGGAATCCCCTGCACCATTCTGCAGCTTTCCAGCTCCCTCACACACTGGCAAAAGAAACTTTCTCCTAGCTGCTTTCCTTTGAAGCAGAAACACGTTTACATCCTAGCCCCATTGAAGAACCATAGAAATGCCGGTTAGAAAAAGCATTACTTCCGTGTGTAGACCCAGCCAGGAATGGCCTAGCCTGGAATCCCCTGCACCATTCTGCAGCTTTCCAGCTGCGTCACACACTGGCAAAAGAAACTTTCTCCTAGCTGCTTTCCTTTGAAGCAGAAACACGTTTACATCCTAGCCCCATTGAAGAACCATAGAAATGCCGGTTAGAAAAAGCACTCCTTCTGCGTGTAGACCCAGCCAGGAATGGCCTAGCCTGGAATCCCCTGCACCATTCTGCAGCTTTCCAGCTCCCTCACACACTGGCAAAAGAAACTTTCTCCTAGCTGCTTTCCTTTGAAGCAGAAACACGTTTACATCCTAGCCCCATTGAAGAACCATAGAAATGCCGGTTAGAAAAAGCACTCCTTCTGCTTGTAGACCCAGCCAGGAATGGCCTAGCCTGGAATCCCCTGCACCATTCTGCAGCTTTCCAGCTCCGTCACACACTGGCAAAAGAAACTTTCTCCTAGCTGCTTTCCTTTGAAGCAGAAACACGTTTACATCCTAGCCCCATTGAAGAACCATAGAAATGCCGGTTAGAAAAAGCATTCCTTCTGCTGTGTAGACCCAGCCAGGAATGGCCTAGCCTGGAATCCCCTGCACCATTCTGCAGCTTTCCAGCTGCGTCACACACTGGCAAAAGAAACTTTCTCCTAGCTGCTTTCCTTTGAAGCAGAAACACGTTTACATCCTAGCCCCATTGAAGAACCATAGAAATGCCGGTTAGAAAAAGCATTACTTCTGCGTGTAGACCCAGCCAGGAATGGCCTAGCCTGGAATCCCCTGCACCATTCTGCAGCTTTCCAGCTCGCTCACACACTGGCAAAAGAAACTTTCTCCTAGCTGCTTTCCTTTGAAGCAGAAACACGTTTACATCCTAGCCCCATTGAAGAACCATAGAAATGCCGGTTAGAAAAAGCATTACTTCTGCGTGTAGACCCAGCCAGGAATGGCCTAGCCTGGAATCCCCTGCACCATTCTGCAGCTTTCCAGCTCCCTCACACACTGGCAAAAGAAACTTTCTCCTAGCTGCTTTCCTTTGAAGCAGAAACACGTTTACATCCTAGCCCCATTGAAGAACCATAGAAATGCCGGTTAGAAAAAGCATTACTTCTGTGTGTAGACCCAGCCAGGAATGGCCTAGCCTGGAATCCCCTGCACCATTCTGCAGCTTTCCAGCTCCCTCACACACTGGCAAAAGAAACTTTCTCCTAGCTGCTTTCCTTTGAAGCAGAAACACGTTTACATCCTAGCCCCATTGAAGAACCATAGAAATGCCGGTTAGAAAAAGCATTACTTCTGCGTGTAGACCCAGCCAGGAATGGCCTAGCCTGGAATCCCCTGCACCATTCTGCAGCTTTCCAGCTGCGTCACACACTGGCAAAAGAAACTTTCTCCTAGCTGCTTTCCTTTGAAGCAGAAACACGTTTACATCCTAGCCCCATTGAAGAACCATAGAAATGCCGGTTAGAAAAAGCATTACTTCTGCGTGTAGACCCAGCCAGGAATGGCCTAGCCTGGAATCCCCTGCACCATTCTGCAGCTTTCCAGCTGCGTCACACACTGGCAAAAGAAACTTTCTCCTAGCTGCTTTCCTTTGAAGCAGAAACACGTTTACATCCTAGCCCCATTGAAGAACCATAGAAATGCCGGTTAGAAAAAGCATTACTTCTGCGTGTAGACCCAGCCAGGAATGGCCTAGCCTGGAATCCCCTGCACCATTCTGCAGCTTTCCAGCTGCGTCACACACTGGCAAAAGAAACTTTCTCCTAGCTGCTTTCCTTTGAAGCAGAAACACGTTTACATCCTAGCCCCATTGAAGAACCATAGAAATGCCGGTTAGAAAAAGCATTACTTCTGCGTGTAGACCCAGCCAGGAATGGCCTAGCCTGGAATCCCCTGCACCATTCTGCAGCTTTCCAGCTGAGTCACACACTGGCAAAAGAAACTTTCTCCTAGCTGCTTTCCTTTGAAGCAGAAACACGTTTACATCCTAGCCCCATTGAAGAACCATAGAAATGCCGGTTAGAAAAAGCATTACTTCTGCGTGTAGACCCAGCCAGGAATGGCCTAGCCTGGAATCCCCTGCACCATTCTGCAGCTTTCCAGCTGCCTCACACACTGGCAAAAGAAACTTTCTCCTAGCTGCTTTCCTTTGAAGCAGAAACACGTTTACATCCTAGCCCCATTGAAGAACCATAGAAATGCCGGTTAGAAAAAGCATTACTTCGGCTGTGTAGACCCAGCCAGGAATGGCCTAGCCTGGAATCCCCTGCACCATTCTGCAGCTTTCCAGCTGCGTCACACACTGGCAAAAGAAACTTTCTCCTAGCTGCTTTCCTTTGAAGCAGAAACACGTTTACATCCTAGCCCCATTGAAGAACCATAGAAATGCCGGTTAGAAAAAGCATTACTTCTGCGTGTAGACCCAGCCAGGAATGGCCTAGCCTGGAATCCCCTGCACCATTCTGCAGCTTTCCAGCTCCCTCACACACTGGCAAAAGAAACTTTCTCCTAGCTGCTTTCCTTTGAAGCAGAAACACGTTTACATCCTAGCCCCATTGAAGAACCATAGAAATGCCGGTTAGAAAAAGCACTCCTTCTGCGTGTAGACCCAGCCAGGAATGGCCTAGCCTGGAATCCCCTGCACCATTCTGCAGCTTTCCAGCTGCGTCACACACTGGCAAAAGAAACTTTCTCCTAGCTGCTTTCCTTTGAAGCAGAAACACGTTTACATCCTAGCCCCATTGAAGAACCATAGAAATGCCGGTTAGAAAAAGCATTACTTCTGCGTGTAGACCCAGCCAGGAATGGCCTAGCCTGGAATCCCCTGCACCATTCTGCAGCTTTCCAGCTGCGTCACACACTGGCAAAAGAAACTTTCTCCTAGCTGCTTTCCTTTGAAGCAGAAACACGTTTACATCCTAGCCCCATTGAAGAACCATAGAAATGCCGGTTAGAAAAAGCATTTACTTCTGCGTGTAGACCCAGCCAGGAATGGCCTAGCCTGGAATCCCCTGCACCATTCTGCAGCTTTCCAGCTGCGTCACACACTGGCAAAAGAAACTTTCTCCTAGCTGCTTTCCTTTGAAGCAGAAACACGTTTACATCCTAGCCCCATTGAAGAACCATAGAAATGCCGGTTAGAAAAAGCATTACTTCTGCGTGTAGACCCAGCCAGGAATGGCCTAGCCTGGAATCCCCTGCACCATTCTGCAGCTTTCCAGCTCCGTCACACACTGGCAAAAGAAACTTTCTCCTAGCTGCTTTCCTTTGAAGCAGAAACACGTTTACATCCTAGCCCCATTGAAGAACCATAGAAATGCCGGTTAGAAAAAGCATTACTTCTGCTGTGTAGACCCAGCCAGGAATGGCCTAGCCTGGAATCCCCTGCACCATTCTGCAGCTTTCCAGCTGCCGTCACACACTGGCAAAAGAAACTTTCTCCTAGCTGCTTTCCTTTGAAGCAGAAACACGTTTACATCCTAGCCCCATTGAAGAACCATAGAAATGCCGGTTAGAAAAAGCATTACTTCTGCTGTGTAGACCCAGCCAGGAATGGCCTAGCCTGGAATCCCCTGCACCATTCTGCAGCTTTCCAGCTGCCGTCACACACTGGCAAAAGAAACTTTCTCCTAGCTGCTTTCCTTTGAAGCAGAAACACGTTTACATCCTAGCCCCATTGAAGAACCATAGAAATGCCGGTTAGAAAAAGCATTACTTCTGCGTGTAGACCCAGCCAGGAATGGCCTAGCCTGGAATCCCCTGCACCATTCTGCAGCTTTCCAGCTGCGTCACACACTGGCAAAAGAAACTTTCTCCTAGCTGCTTTCCTTTGAAGCAGAAACACGTTTACATCCTAGCCCCATTGAAGAACCATAGAAATGCCGGTTAGAAAAAGCATTACTTCTGCGTGTAGACCCAGCCAGGAATGGCCTAGCCTGGAATCCCCTGCACCATTCTGCAGCTTTCCAGCTGCGTCACACACTGGCAAAAGAAACTTTCTCCTAGCTGCTTTCCTTTGAAGCAGAAACACGTTTACATCCTAGCCCCATTGAAGAACCATAGAAATGCCGGTTAGAAAAAGCATTACTTCTGTGTGTAGACCCAGCCAGGAATGGCCTAGCCTGGAATCCCCTGCACCATTCTGCAGCTTTCCAGCTCCCTCACACACTGGCAAAAGAAACTTTCTCCTAGCTGCTTTCCTTTGAAGCAGAAACACGTTTACATCCTAGCCCCATTGAAGAACCATAGAAATGCCGGTTAGAAAAAGCATTACTTCTGCTGTGTAGACCCAGCCAGGAATGGCCTAGCCTGGAATCCCCTGCACCATTCTGCAGCTTTCCAGCTGTCGTCACACACTGGCAAAAGAAACTTTCTCCTAGCTGCTTTCCTTTGAAGCAGAAACACGTTTACATCCTAGCCCCATTGAAGAACCATAGAAATGCCGGTTAGAAAAAGCATTACTTCTGTGTGTAGACCCAGCCAGGAATGGCCTAGCCTGGAATCCCCTGCACCATTCTGCAGCTTTCCAGCTGCGTCACACACTGGCAAAAGAAACTTTCTCCTAGCTGCTTTCCTTTGAAGCAGAAACACGTTTACATCCTAGCCCCATTGAAGAACCATAGAAATGCCGGTTAGAAAAAGCACTACTTCTGCTGTGTAGACCCAGCCAGGAATGGCCTAGCCTGGAATCCCCTGCACCATTCTGCAGCTTTCCAGCTCCCTCACACACTGGCAAAAGAAACTTTCTCCTAGCTGCTTTCCTTTGAAGCAGAAACACGTTTACATCCTAGCCCCATTGAAGAACCATAGAAATGCCGGTTAGAAAAAGCACTACTTCTGCTGTGTAGACCCAGCCAGGAATGGCCTAGCCTGGAATCCCCTGCACCATTCTGCAGCTTTCCAGCTGCCGTCACACACTGGCAAAAGAAACTTTCTCCTAGCTGCTTTCCTTTGAAGCAGAAACACGTTTACATCCTAGCCCCATTGAAGAACCATAGAAATGCCGGTTAGAAAAAGCACTACTTCTGCGTGTAGACCCAGCCAGGAATGGCCTAGCCTGGAATCCCCTGCACCATTCTGCAGCTTTCCAGCTCCCTCACACACTGGCAAAAGAAACTTTCTCCTAGCTGCTTTCCTTTGAAGCAGAAACACGTTTACATCCTAGCCCCATTGAAGAACCATAGAAATGCCGGTTAGAAAAAGCACTACTTCTGCTGTGTAGACCCAGCCAGGAATGGCCTAGCCTGGAATCCCCTGCACCATTCTGCAGCTTTCCAGCTGCCGTCACACACTGGCAAAAGAAACTTTCTCCTAGCTGCTTTCCTTTGAAGCAGAAACACGTTTACATCCTAGCCCCATTGAAGAACCATAGAAATGCCGGTTAGAAAAAGCATTACTTCTGTGTGTAGACCCAGCCAGGAATGGCCTAGCCTGGAATCCCCTGCACCATTCTGCAGCTTTCCAGCTCCCTCACACACTGGCAAAAGAAACTTTCTCCTAGCTGCTTTCCTTTGAAGCAGAAACACGTTTACATCCTAGCCCCATTGAAGAACCATAGAAATGCCGGTTAGAAAAAGCATTACTTCTGCTGTGTAGACCCAGCCAGGAATGGCCTAGCCTGGAATCCCCTGCACCATTCTGCAGCTTTCCAGCTCCCTCACACACTGGCAAAAGAAACTTTCTCCTAGCTGCTTTCCTTTGAAGCAGAAACACGTTTACATCCTAGCCCCATTGAAGAACCATAGAAATGCCGGTTAGAAAAAGCACTACTTCTGCTGTGTAGACCCAGCCAGGAATGGCCTAGCCTGGAATCCCCTGCACCATTCTGCAGCTTTCCAGCTCCGTCACACACTGGCAAAAGAAACTTTCTCCTAGCTGCTTTCCTTTGAAGCAGAAACACGTTTACATCCTAGCCCCATTGAAGAACCATAGAAATGCCGGTTAGAAAAAGCACTACTTCTGCGTGTAGACCCAGCCAGGAATGGCCTAGCCTGGAATCCCCTGCACCATTCTGCAGCTTTCCAGCTCCCTCACACACTGGCAAAAGAAACTTTCTCCTAGCTGCTTTCCTTTGAAGCAGAAACACGTTTACATCCTAGCCCCATTGAAGAACCATAGAAATGCCGGTTAGAAAAAGCACTTACTTCTGCTGTGTAGACCCAGCCAGGAATGGCCTAGCCTGGAATCCCCTGCACCATTCTGCAGCTTTCCAGCTCCCTCACACACTGGCAAAAGAAACTTTCTCCTAGCTGCTTTCCTTTGAAGCAGAAACACGTTTACATCCTAGCCCCATTGAAGAACCATAGAAATGCCGGTTAGAAAAAGCATTACTTCTGCGTGTAGACCCAGCCAGGAATGGCCTAGCCTGGAATCCCCTGCACCATTCTGCAGCTTTCCAGCTCCCTCACACACTGGCAAAAGAAACTTTCTCCTAGCTGCTTTCCTTTGAAGCAGAAACACGTTTACATCCTAGCCCCATTGAAGAACCATAGAAATGCCGGTTAGAAAAAGCACTACTTCTGCGTGTAGACCCAGCCAGGAATGGCCTAGCCTGGAATCCCCTGCACCATTCTGCAGCTTTCCAGCTCCCTCACACACTGGCAAAAGAAACTTTCTCCTAGCTGCTTTCCTTTGAAGCAGAAACACGTTTACATCCTAGCCCCATTGAAGAACCATAGAAATGCCGGTTAGAAAAAGCATTACTTCTGCGTGTAGACCCAGCCAGGAATGGCCTAGCCTGGAATCCCCTGCACCATTCTGCAGCTTTCCAGCTCCGTCACACACTGGCAAAAGAAACTTTCTCCTAGCTGCTTTCCTTTGAAGCAGAAACACGTTTACATCCTAGCCCCATTGAAGAACCATAGAAATGCCGGTTAGAAAAAGCATTACTTCTGCGTGTAGACCCAGCCAGGAATGGCCTAGCCTGGAATCCCCTGCACCATTCTGCAGCTTTCCAGCTCCCTCACACACTGGCAAAAGAAACTTTCTCCTAGCTGCTTTCCTTTGAAGCAGAAACACGTTTACATCCTAGCCCCATTGAAGAACCATAGAAATGCCGGTTAGAAAAAGCATTACTTCTGCGTGTAGACCCAGCCAGGAATGGCCTAGCCTGGAATCCCCTGCACCATTCTGCAGCTTTCCAGCTCCCTCACACACTGGCAAAAGAAACTTTCTCCTAGCTGCTTTCCTTTGAAGCAGAAACACGTTTACATCCTAGCCCCATTGAAGAACCATAGAAATGCCGGTTAGAAAAAGCATTACTTCTGCGTGTAGACCCAGCCAGGAATGGCCTAGCCTGGAATCCCCTGCACCATTCTGCAGCTTTCCAGCTCCCTCACACACTGGCAAAAGAAACTTTCTCCTAGCTGCTTTCCTTTGAAGCAGAAACACGTTTACATCCTAGCCCCATTGAAGAACCATAGAAATGCCGGTTAGAAAAAGCATTACTTCTGCGTGTAGACCCAGCCAGGAATGGCCTAGCCTGGAATCCCCTGCACCATTCTGCAGCTTTCCAGCTCCCTCACACACTGGCAAAAGAAACTTTCTCCTAGCTGCTTTCCTTTGAAGCAGAAACACGTTTACATCCTAGCCCCATTGAAGAACCATAGAAATGCCGGTTAGAAAAAGCACTACTTCTGCGTGTAGACCCAGCCAGGAATGGCCTAGCCTGGAATCCCCTGCACCATTCTGCAGCTTTCCAGCTCCCTCACACACTGGCAAAAGAAACTTTCTCCTAGCTGCTTTCCTTTGAAGCAGAAACACGTTTACATCCTAGCCCCATTGAAGAACCATAGAAATGCCGGTTAGAAAAAGCATTACTTCTGCGTGTAGACCCAGCCAGGAATGGCCTAGCCTGGAATCCCCTGCACCATTCTGCAGCTTTCCAGCTCCCTCACACACTGGCAAAAGAAACTTTCTCCTAGCTGCTTTCCTTTGAAGCAGAAACACGTTTACATCCTAGCCCCATTGAAGAACCATAGAAATGCCGGTTAGAAAAAGCACTCCTTCTGCGTGTAGACCCAGCCAGGAATGGCCTAGCCTGGAATCCCCTGCACCATTCTGCAGCTTTCCAGCTCCCTCACACACTGGCAAAAGAAACTTTCTCCTAGCTGCTTTCCTTTGAAGCAGAAACACGTTTACATCCTAGCCCCATTGAAGAACCATAGAAATGCCGGTTAGAAAAAGCATTACTTCTGCGTGTAGACCCAGCCAGGAATGGCCTAGCCTGGAATCCCCTGCACCATTCTGCAGCTTTCCAGCTCCCTCACACACTGGCAAAAGAAACTTTCTCCTAGCTGCTTTCCTTTGAAGCAGAAACACGTTTACATCCTAGCCCCATTGAAGAACCATAGAAATGCCGGTTAGAAAAAGCATTACTTCTGCGTGTAGACCCAGCCAGGAATGGCCTAGCCTGGAATCCCCTGCACCATTCTGCAGCTTTCCAGCTCCCTCACACACTGGCAAAAGAAACTTTCTCCTAGCTGCTTTCCTTTGAAGCAGAAACACGTTTACATCCTAGCCCCATTGAAGAACCATAGAAATGCCGGTTAGAAAAAGCATTACTTCTGCGTGTAGACCCAGCCAGGAATGGCCTAGCCTGGAATCCCCTGCACCATTCTGCAGCTTTCCAGCTCCCTCACACACTGGCAAAAGAAACTTTCTCCTAGCTGCTTTCCTTTGAAGCAGAAACACGTTTACATCCTAGCCCCATTGAAGAACCATAGAAATGCCGGTTAGAAAAAGCATTACTTCTGCGTGTAGACCCAGCCAGGAATGGCCTAGCCTGGAATCCCCTGCACCATTCTGCAGCTTTCCAGCTCCCTCACACACTGGCAAAAGAAACTTTCTCCTAGCTGCTTTCCTTTGAAGCAGAAACACGTTTACATCCTAGCCCCATTGAAGAACCATAGAAATGCCGGTTAGAAAAAGCATTACTTCTGCGTGTAGACCCAGCCAGGAATGGCCTAGCCTGGAATCCCCTGCACCATTCTGCAGCTTTCCAGCTCCCTCACACACTGGCAAAAGAAACTTTCTCCTAGCTGCTTTCCTTTGAAGCAGAAACACGTTTACATCCTAGCCCCATTGAAGAACCATAGAAATGCCGGTTAGAAAAAGCATTACTTCTGCGTGTAGACCCAGCCAGGAATGGCCTAGCCTGGAATCCCCTGCACCATTCTGCAGCTTTCCAGCTCCCTCACACACTGGCAAAAGAAACTTTCTCCTAGCTGCTTTCCTTTGAAGCAGAAACACGTTTACATCCTAGCCCCATTGAAGAACCATAGAAATGCCGGTTAGAAAAAGCACTCCTTCTGCGTGTAGACCCAGCCAGGAATGGCCTAGCCTGGAATCCCCTGCACCATTCTGCAGCTTTCCAGCTCCCTCACACACTGGCAAAAGAAACTTTCTCCTAGCTGCTTTCCTTTGAAGCAGAAACACGTTTACATCCTAGCCCCATTGAAGAACCATAGAAATGCCGGTTAGAAAAAGCATTACTTCTGCGTGTAGACCCAGCCAGGAATGGCCTAGCCTGGAATCCCCTGCACCATTCTGCAGCTTTCCAGCTCCCTCACACACTGGCAAAAGAAACTTTCTCCTAGCTGCTTTCCTTTGAAGCAGAAACACGTTTACATCCTAGCCCCATTGAAGAACCATAGAAATGCCGGTTAGAAAAAGCACTACTTCTGCTGTGTAGACCCAGCCAGGAATGGCCTAGCCTGGAATCCCCTGCACCATTCTGCAGCTTTCCAGCTCCCTCACACACTGGCAAAAGAAACTTTCTCCTAGCTGCTTTCCTTTGAAGCAGAAACACGTTTACATCCTAGCCCCATTGAAGAACCATAGAAATGCCGGTTAGAAAAAGCATTACTTCTGCGTGTAGACCCAGCCAGGAATGGCCTAGCCTGGAATCCCCTGCACCATTCTGCAGCTTTCCAGCTCCCTCACACACTGGCAAAAGAAACTTTCTCCTAGCTGCTTTCCTTTGAAGCAGAAACACGTTTACATCCTAGCCCCATTGAAGAACCATAGAAATGCCGGTTAGAAAAAGCATTACTTCTGCGTGTAGACCCAGCCAGGAATGGCCTAGCCTGGAATCCCCTGCACCATTCTGCAGCTTTCCAGCTCCCTCACACACTGGCAAAAGAAACTTTCTCCTAGCTGCTTTCCTTTGAAGCAGAAACACGTTTACATCCTAGCCCCATTGAAGAACCATAGAAATGCCGGTTAGAAAAAGCATTACTTCTGCGTGTAGACCCAGCCAGGAATGGCCTAGCCTGGAATCCCCTGCACCATTCTGCAGCTTTCCAGCTCCCTCACACACTGGCAAAAGAAACTTTCTCCTAGCTGCTTTCCTTTGAAGCAGAAACACGTTTACATCCTAGCCCCATTGAAGAACCATAGAAATGCCGGTTAGAAAAAGCACTACTTCTGCGTGTAGACCCAGCCAGGAATGGCCTAGCCTGGAATCCCCTGCACCATTCTGCAGCTTTCCAGCTCCCTCACACACTGGCAAAAGAAACTTTCTCCTAGCTGCTTTCCTTTGAAGCAGAAACACGTTTACATCCTAGCCCCATTGAAGAACCATAGAAATGCCGGTTAGAAAAAGCATTACTTCTGCGTGTAGACCCAGCCAGGAATGGCCTAGCCTGGAATCCCCTGCACCATTCTGCAGCTTTCCAGCTCCCTCACACACTGGCAAAAGAAACTTTCTCCTAGCTGCTTTCCTTTGAAGCAGAAACACGTTTACATCCTAGCCCCATTGAAGAACCATAGAAATGCCGGTTAGAAAAAGCATTACTTCTGCGTGTAGACCCAGCCAGGAATGGCCTAGCCTGGAATCCCCTGCACCATTCTGCAGCTTTCCAGCTCCCTCACACACTGGCAAAAGAAACTTTCTCCTAGCTGCTTTCCTTTGAAGCAGAAACACGTTTACATCCTAGCCCCATTGAAGAACCATAGAAATGCCGGTTAGAAAAAGCATTACTTCTGCGTGTAGACCCAGCCAGGAATGGCCTAGCCTGGAATCCCCTGCACCATTCTGCAGCTTTCCAGCTCCCTCACACACTGGCAAAAGAAACTTTCTCCTAGCTGCTTTCCTTTGAAGCAGAAACACGTTTACATCCTAGCCCCATTGAAGAACCATAGAAATGCCGGTTAGAAAAAGCATTACTTCTGCGTGTAGACCCAGCCAGGAATGGCCTAGCCTGGAATCCCCTGCACCATTCTGCAGCTTTCCAGCTCCCTCACACACTGGCAAAAGAAACTTTCTCCTAGCTGCTTTCCTTTGAAGCAGAAACACGTTTACATCCTAGCCCCATTGAAGAACCATAGAAATGCCGGTTAGAAAAAGCATTACTTCTGCGTGTAGACCCAGCCAGGAATGGCCTAGCCTGGAATCCCCTGCACCATTCTGCAGCTTTCCAGCTCCCTCACACACTGGCAAAAGAAACTTTCTCCTAGCTGCTTTCCTTTGAAGCAGAAACACGTTTACATCCTAGCCCCATTGAAGAACCATAGAAATGCCGGTTAGAAAAAGCATTACTTCTGCGTGTAGACCCAGCCAGGAATGGCCTAGCCTGGAATCCCCTGCACCATTCTGCAGCTTTCCAGCTCCCTCACACACTGGCAAAAGAAACTTTCTCCTAGCTGCTTTCCTTTGAAGCAGAAACACGTTTACATCCTAGCCCCACTGAAGAACCATAGAAATGCCGGTTAGAAAAAGCATTACTTCTGTGTGTAGACCCAGCCAGGAATGGCCTAGCCTGGAATCCCCTGCACCATTCTGCAGCTTTCCAGCTCCCTCACACACTGGCAAAAGAAACTTTCTCCTAGCTGCTTTCCTTTGAAGCAGAAACATGTTTACATCCTAGCCCCATTGAAGAACCATAGAAATGCCGGTTAGAAAAAGCATTACTTCTGCGTGTAGACCCAGCCAGGAATGGCCTAGCCGGGAATCCCCTACACCATTCTGCAGCTTTCCAGCTCCCTCACACACTGGCAAAAGAAACTTTCTCCTAGCTGCTTTCCTTTGAAGCAGAAACACGTTTACCTCCTAGGCCCACTGAAGAACCATAGAAATGCCGGTTAGAAAAAGCACTCCTTCAGCGTGTAGACCCAGCCAGGAATGGCCTAGCCTGGAATCCCCTGCACCATTCTGCAGCTTTCCAGCTGCGTCACACACTGGCAAAAGAAACTTTCTCCTAGCTGCTTTCCTTTGAAGCAGAAACACGTTTACATCCTAGCCCCATTGAAGAACCATAGAAATGCCGGTTAGAAAAAGCATTACTTCTGCGTGTAGACCCAGCCAGGAACGGCCTAGCCTGGAATCCCCTGCACCATTCTGCAGCTTTCCAGCTCCCTCACACACTGGCAAAAGAAACGTTCTCCTAGCTGCTTTCCTTTGAAGCAGAAACACGTTTACATCCTAGCCCCATTGAAGAACCATAGAAATGCCGGTTAGAAAAAGCATTACTTCTGTGTGTAGACCCAGCCAGGAATGGCCTAGCCTGGAATCCCCTGCACCATTCTGCAGCTTTCCAGCTCCCTCACACACTGGCAAAAGAAACTTTCTCCTAGCTGCTTTCCTTTGAAGCAGAAACACGTTTACATCCTAGCCCCACTGAAGAACCATAGAAATGCCGGTTAGAAAAAGCATTACTTCTGTGTGTAGACCCAGCCAGGAATGGCCTAGCCTGGAATCCCCTGCACCATTCTGCAGCTTTCCAGCTCCCTCACACACTGGCAAAAGAAACTTTCTCCTAGCTGCTTTCCTTTGAAGCAGAAACACGTTTACATCCTAGCCCCACTGAAGAACCATAGAAATGCCGGTTAGAAAAAGCATTACTTCTGCGTGTAGACCCAGCCAGGAATGGCCTAGCCTGGAATCCCCTGCACCATTCTGCAGCTTTCCAGCTCCCTCACACACTGGCAAAAGAAACTTTCTCCTAGCTGCTTTCCTTTGAAGCAGAAACACATTTACATCCTAGACCCATTGAAGAACCATAGAAATGCCGGTTAGAAAAAGCATTACTTCTGCGTGTAGACCCAGCCAGGAATGGCCTAGCCGGGAATCCCCTACACCATTCTGCAGCTATCCATCTCCCTCACACACTGACAAAAGAAACTTTCTCCTAGCTGCTTTCCTTTGAAGCAGAAACACGTTTACATCCTAGCCCCATTGAAGAACCATAGAAATGCCGGTTAGAAAAAGCATTACTTCTGCGTGTAGACCCAGCCAGGAATGGCCTAGCCTGGAATGCCCTGCACCATTCTGCAGCTTTCCAGCTCCCTCACACACTGGCAAAAGAAACTTTCTCCTAGCTGCTTTCCTTTGAAGCAGAAACACGTTTACATCCTAGCCCCATTGAAGAACCATAGAAATGCCGGTTAGAAAAAGCATTACTTCTGTGTGTAGACCCAGCCAGGAATGGCCTAGCCGGGAATCCCCTACACCATTCTGCAGCTTTCCAGCTCCCTCACACACTGGCAAAAGAAACTTTCTCCTAGCTGCTTTCCTTTGAAGCAGAAACACGTTTACATCCTAGCCCCATTGAAGAACCATAGAAATGCCGGTTAGAAAAAGCATTACTTCTGCGTGTAGACCCAGCCAGGAATGGCCTAGCCTGGAATACCCTGCACCATTCTGCAGCTTTCCAGCTCCCTCACACACTGGCAAAAGAAACTTTCTCCTAGCTGCTTTCCTTTGAAGCAGAAACACGTTTACATCCTAGCCCCATTGAAGAACCATAGAAATGCCGGTTAGAAAAAGCATTACTTCTGCGTGTAGACCCAGCCAGGAATGGCCTAGCCGGGAATCCCCTGCACCATTCTGCAGCTTTCCAGCTCCCTCACACACTAGCAAAAGAAACTTTCTCCTAGCTGCTTTCCTTTGAAGCAGAAACACGTTTACCTCCTAGGCCCACTGAAGAACCATAGAAATGCCGGTTAGAAAAAGCACTCCTTCAGCGTGTAGACCCAGCCAGGAATGGCCTAGCCTGGAATCCCCTGCACCATTCTGCAGCTTTCCAGCTGCGTCACACACTGGCAAAAGAAACTTTCTCCTAGCTGCTTTCCTTTGAAGCAGAAACACGTTTACATCCTAGCCCCATTGAAGAACCATAGAAATGCCGGTTAGAAAAAGCATTACTTCTGCGTGTAGACCCAGCCAGGAACGGCCTAGCCTGGAATCCCCTGCACCATTCTGCAGCTTTCCAGCTCCCTCACACACTGGCAAAAGAAACGTTCTCCTAGCTGCTTTCCTTTGAAGCAGAAACACGTTTACATCCTAGCCCCATTGAAGAACCATAGAAATGCCGGTTAGAAAAAGCATTACTTCTGTGTGTAGACCCAGCCAGGAATGGCCTAGCCTGGAATCCCCTACACCATTCTGCAGCTTTCCAGCTCCCTCACACACTGGCAAAAGAAACTTTCTCCTAGCTGCTTTCCTTTGAAGCAGAAACACGTTTACATCCTAGCCCCATTGAAGAACCATAGAAATGCCGGTTAGAAAAAGCATTACTTCTGTGTGTAGACCCAGCCAGGAATGGCCTAGCCTGGAATCCCCTGCACCATTCTGCAGCTTTCCAGCTGCGTCACACACTGGCAAAAGAAACTTTCTCCTAGCTGCTTTCCTTTGAAGCAGAAACACGTTTACATCCTAGCCCCACTGAAGAACCATAGAAATGCCGGTTAGAAAAAGCATTACTTCTGTGTGTAGACCCAGCCAGGAATGGCCTAGCCTGGAATCCCCTGCACCATTCTGCAGCTTTCCAGCTCCCTCACACACTGGCAAAAGAAACTTTCTCCTAGCTGCTTTCCTTTGAAGCAGAAACACATTTACATCCTAGACCCATTGAAGAACCATAGAAATGCCGGTTAGAAAAAGCATTACTTCTGCGTGTAGACCCAGCCAGGAATGGCCTAGCCGGGAATCCCCTACACCATTCTGCAGCTTTCCATCTCCCTCACACACTGACAAAAGAAACTTTCTCCTAGCTGCTTTCCTTTGAAGCAGAAACACGTTTACATCCTAGCCCCATTGAAGAACCATAGAAATGCCGGTTAGAAAAAGCATTACTTCTGCGTGTAGACCCAGCCAGGAATGGCCTAGCCGGGAATCCCCTACACCATTCTGCAGCTTTCCATCTCCCTCACACACTGACAAAAGAAACTTTCTCCTAGCTGCTTTCCTTTGAAGCAGAAACACGTTTACATCCTAGCCCCATTGAAGAACCATAGAAATGCCGGTTAGAAAAAGCATTACTTCTGCGTGTAGACCCAGCCAGGAATGGCCTAGCCGGGAATCCCCTGCACCATTCTGCAGCTTTCCAGCTCCCTCACACACTGGCAAAAGAAACTTTCTCCTAGCTGCTTTCCTTTGAAGCAGAAACACGTTTACCTCCTAGGCCCACTGAAGAACCATAGAAATGCCGGTTAGAAAAAGCACTCCTTCAGCGTGTAGACCCAGCCAGGAATGGCCTAGCCTGGAATCCCCTGCACCATTCTGCAGCTTTCCAGCTGCGTCACACACTGGCAAAAGAAACTTTCTCCTAGCTGCTTTCCTTTGAAGCAGAAACACGTTTACATCCTAGCCCCATTGAAGAACCATAGAAATGCCGGTTAGAAAAAGCATTACTTCTGCGTGTAGACCCAGCCAGGAACGGCCTAGCCTGGAATCCCCTGCACCATTCTGCAGCTTTCCAGCTCCCTCACACACTGGCAAAAGAAACGTTCTCCTAGCTGCTTTCCTTTGAAGCAGAAACACGTTTACATCCTAGCCCCATTGAAGAACCATAGAAATGCCGGTTAGAAAAAGCATTACTTCTGTGTGTAGACCCAGCCAGGAATGGCCTAGCCTGGAATCCCCTACACCATTCTGCAGCTTTCCAGCTCCCTCACACACTGGCAAAAGAAACTTTCTCCTAGCTGCTTTCCTTTGAAGCAGAAACACGTTTACATCCTAGCCCCACTGAAGAACCATAGAAATGCCGGTTAGAAAAAGCATTACTTCTGTGTGTAGACCCAGCCAGGAATGGCCTAGCCTGGAATCCCCTGCACCATTCTGCAGCTTTCCAGCTGCGTCACACACTGGCAAAAGAAACTTTCTCCTAGCTGCTTTCCTTTGAAGCAGAAACACGTTTACATCCTAGCCCCACTGAAGAACCATAGAAATGCCGGTTAGAAAAAGCATTACTTCTGTGTGTAGACCCAGCCAGGAATGGCCTAGCCTGGAATCCCCTGCACCATTCTGCAGCTTTCCAGCTCCCTCACACACTGGCAAAAGAAACTTTCTCCTAGCTGCTTTCCTTTGAAGCAGAAACACGTTTACATCCTAGCCCCACTGAAGAACCATAGAAATGCCGGTTAGAAAAAGCATTACTTCTGTGTGTAGACCCAGCCAGGAATGGCCTAGCCTGGAATCCCCTGCACCATTCTGCAGCTTTCCAGCTCCCTCACACACTGGCAAAAGAAACTTTCTCCTAGCTGCTTTCCTTTGAAGCAGAAACACATTTACATCCTAGACCCATTGAAGAACCATAGAAATGCCGGTTAGAAAAAGCATTACTTCTGCGTGTAGACCCAGCCAGGAATGGCCTAGCCGGGAATCCCCTACACCATTCTGCAGCTTTCCATCTCCCTCACACACTGACAAAAGAAACTTTCTCCTAGCTGCTTTCCTTTGAAGCAGAAACACGTTTACATCCTAGCCCCATTGAAGAACCATAGAAATGCCGGTTAGAAAAAGCATTACTTCTGCGTGTAGACCCAGCCAGGAATGGCCTAGCCTGGAATGCCCTGCACCATTCTGCAGCTTTCCAGCTCCCTCACACACTGGCAAAAGAAACTTTCTCCTAGCTGCTTTCCTTTGAAGCAGAAACACGTTTACATCCTAGCCCCATTGAAGAACCATAGAAATGCCGGTTAGAAAAAGCATTACTTCTGCGTGTAGACCCAGCCAGGAATGGCCTAGCCTGGAATCCCCTGCACCATTCTGCAGCTTTCCAGCTGCGTCACTGTCGTGGAACGCAGTTTCGCGGCAGAGTTATGGGGAAAATACGCGAGGCGTTGACTATTTTATCAGTGATTTATTGCAAAGAATGCGGATTCCCTCTTCCCGAAACTACACCACCACTGTGAATTCTTTTTGATTGAGATCAAAGTAACATTTCCGAAAATGGCAAATTAAAGAGTCTATGATGTTTAAAGAGAGTTCTTTTGAGTCTTTGTGGTTTGAGTTAATAGTTCGTCAGTCAGCTACTCACAGTCTATAGCTTGGTAAGGAGTCTCTCATTCTCCCGATGAGGGTCCAGGCATGCAGAATGTAGTCTCCGCGACTCGGGGTCCACCCGAGGCGAGACTAGATCGGTGAGCAGTTTGTTGTTGTTAAGTCCAGGGAAAAAACCAGAAAGGCTGGAAAAACCCAGAAGTGCAAGACGCAGACCAGGGCAAGAACAATAGAGCAAGAGGGCGAGAGAGCGCGCGAGAGCCCCGATCCTGGCCTGTCCACCATTTTTATAATGTTCCAAGACAGGACTATCCCACAACTCGGACCATTTTTACGTTGTTCACATATATTGGTAAAAGACAGTAAGCAATCTATATAATTGGATAACATTACCTAAACAAAGTAAAGACCACTCCTCAGGCCAGCCCACCTGTAGGTGCTGGGCAAACTTGAGATAGTCGTTCCTACTTAACCAAAACAATATCCTGTTGTCTGAAAAGCGAGGTCAAGTGGAAGGGAAAACATGGCCAGTGTTTACCCTTTCACTTACCCTGGGGAGAAATCTTCCCATGGGACTGGAAGATTGTTTTGGTTTTTTCGATGCTTCTGGCTTGAATGTGAGGCACTAGAAATTACACAATATAGCAAAAGCCTAGAGAAGCTTTTTGCTACTCTCCATGACATACTCCACCCCCTGGCTCACATTAAGCCAAGAATAGAAAAATCAAAATGAGATACAACTTATACTTAACTATTAACCTAACTAATACATAAGCATAATTCTAATTCAAACTAACTTAATACTTATGCCCACCCCCCTGAATAAACAAAGCTTTATTGAATATTTACAAAGCAGAAAACCTGGTATATGCATAAACAGTTCAGAAGTCTGGGAGAATCCATCGTGCACTGATACGATGAGTATTCCCACTTACATCAGTTGCTTCCCAAGCATACAACCCATTTGGTTTTGTCAGGGTCATAGGCACAACTCCAATTGAAGGTAAGTTTACCATTACTGGTTGTCCCACCTGTAATTTATGTAATGACTGTTGAGAGTGCTGAGATTTATCTGGTGGATGATTAACATTCTCCACTGGATTGTCAGGACAAAATGCCCTTATTTTAGGACTACCATAATTACCCCATCTGTTGTTCACAATGAAAACTGCGTATGGTAAGCGTTTGTCCCAGTTACCTTTGGATACCATGGCATGTTTCTTAACCAGAGCGTTTGTTCTCTCTACAATACCATTAGCTTGAGGATAATAGGGAGTATGAAATACCCATGTAATCCCTTCACTCTTAGCCCAGTCTTGTACAGAAGATGCTGTAAAGTGAGATCCATTATCACTTTGGATGTATTCTGGCATTGGTAAGACACTAAACCACTGCTTCAAGACCTCAATAGTTTGAGCTCCTGTGGCAGCACTAGTTGCTGTAGCCATGACTAATCCTGAAACCACTTCCACCCCCACCAATATGTATTTCTTTCCGTGTGAGGGCTTTAAAGGACCCACATAGTCAACTTGCCATGTACTCCATAACCTTTTGTCCTCTCTGATATGCTGTGCTGGAGCTAGATTGGGATGATTTTGTTTAAGCCTGATTCTGCACTGTGGACAAGATGAAATGAGTTCCTTACAGGTACTCATAGAAACTGGCCACCCTCTAGACCTACACTCGAAGTAAAGGTCTGCTTTTCCTGAATGACCTCTTTTAATATGGAGCCACTCAGCTAATCTCCACCATTCTCCTTTGTCCTCATCCACTATGTTGATCTTTGCCAGGAAATCAGCTTGATTATTCCAGGTGGTAGCTGGTGTTTGCCTTTTGGAATGCCCTTCTACCCAACCAACTTTGAGGGGTCTGGATCGGCCAATCTCTAATAGCCTTTTCCAGTCTTCGACTCTCCAGACTTCCACACCTGACACCTTCCACTGATTCACTTCCCACTGGCAAATCCACTCAGTGGCGCCTTTGAACGTGGAATAAGAATCAGTGTAAATAGTTGTTGCTCCATGCTCAGCTGCTAGCATGAGAGCACGCAACTCCCCTACCTGTGCACTACCATCACCTTCTTCAGTGATTGTCTGGCCTGTAGCAATCTCCAAGGCAGCGGCTTTGTAGCGCCACTTCGCCCCCACCCTCCGAGAGGATGCATCTGTAAACCACACTCCCGATTTGTCGGAGTCTGCGGTCATCTCAGGGGCTACCTGAATAGGAGAAGGCTTATATGGCTGACTAAGCAGAGCTTTATCAGGATTTATGGGTTGCTGAAGTTTGGATACCTTTGTAGGTCCCTCTTTCAGCGGCATCAGCTGTGAAATTCCCTCTAAGTAGGCATACCACTTTCTAACAGTAGCCTTTTGGGCAATTCCTTCTGGTGGAGGAGTTCCTTTAAGGACTGCTTTTAGCAGAGGAAATGGACCTTGCACTACAATATCTTGTGTAGTACGAAGCTTTTCTGCTTCCTTAACAGCTCGAGTTAGGGAAAGAAGTCCCTTTTCCCAATCCGAGTACCGAATTTCGGTCTCTTTAAATGCTGTTGATGAAAACATGAGAGCTCTACTAGGACCATTGGGTCCTCTCTGGAAAATTCCACAGTATGAGGCATTCGCGGAAAAACCCCATTCAGCCCTCAGGGCATCTTTTGGGTGTAAGGGCCCCAACTTCTGATATGCCTTTAGTTCATCCTTGAGAAACCTCAGGCTATCAGAATGTTCTGGAGTCCAATCCCAATGCTTGTTCTTCTTAAGCAAATCATACAGAGGACGGGCAATTACTGAGAAACCTGGAATGTGTTTCCTCCAGTAACCCAGAGTACCCAACAACTGTTGTAACTCTTTTCTATTTTGAGGTATTTGGCCCTTTTCAATGCTCTGAAGAGTGTCGTCTGGCACAGACACTGCACCTGCTATCCACCATGATCCCAGGAATTTTACCTCTTGACTTGGACCTTGACACTTTTCCTTTGGAATGGTCAAACCTTGGCTAGTTAACAGCTCTCGGATATTCTCAGCCACTGCACCAACTTGCTCCTTGTCATTCCCTCCCACCAAGATATCATCAATGTAATGGTACATCTTAACATCTTTAGGAAGTTGAACAGTGTCAAGCAAAGCTGCAAGTGCATTGTGTGCAATGGTTGCGCTGTGTTTGTACCCTTGTGGAAGACGGTTGAATGTGTACTGAATACCTTGCCAGGTAAAAGCAAACTGCGGTTTGTCCTCTTCTCTCAACGGCACCATGAAGAACATGTCCTTCACGTCTAGAGTCGCCATCCAGGTGTGAGAAGCCGCTTGGATTGCTGTCACTGTGGATGAAAGACTAGGAACTGCTGCAGTAAGAGGAGGAGTGTTACTATTTAGCTTCCGGAAATCTACCGTCAATCTCCATCGGCCATTAGATTTTCGGACTGGCCAAACAGGTGAATTGTAAGGAGAATGAGTTCTAGTGATAATCTGTCTCTTTTCAAGATCAGCTATCACTTCAGTGATACCTTGCTTAGCTGCAGCTGGCAATGGATACTGTGCAACACAGGTAATATGTGACTTTGGCAATGGAGGAGCTGTTTGCAATAAGCGAACACGAGCACGGACTAACCTTTGCCTCTTATTCCTCATCTCATAAGCACCAAAGCTCCATAATGTTCCGTCAGGAAGATGCCATCTTCTACCTGCTAGAACATCAAACCCAAGGATATTATGTTTGCACGAAGCCAATGCTAACTCTACCAGGGTACCTCTTTTCTCCCCAGGTAGCCACAGCTGTGCCTTGGCTAAATAGCATGTTTCATGTTGTCCTGTAACACCTGTTATGTTTACCTTTCTCCGAGATGGCAATATTTTCAGATGCTTTGCTATTTGTGCATTTAGCACTGTAATTTGTGCACCTGTATCTATTAGGTATTTGACAGCAGTTCTAGTTGGTCCAGTAGGAATCATGATATAGGGTTCAGGTTTGTCAGACCATTGACATTCAGAAACAGAGCGATGAGTGTGGCCTGAATCATTCACCGCCACACCTAGTTTTTTGATCTGCTCTTATCTCCTTCCCGATCAGGAGAACCTGACTTGGTAGGAGACGTGTTTGCAGAGCCTCTCTTACGGTTCTGCTTCACCTTTTCGTTACCATTGCCTTTCAGTACTTGTTCTAGCAGTCCTTTCATGTCAGACATGGACTTACTCATATCAGACATGGACTTACTCATAGTATTGAGCTCACTCTTCACAGGATCACGCTCTGCCTGTTTCTTCTGAAACACATCACGAGGTTTCACTGCATATTTCTGCTCCTGCAGTGGGATTACACCCCTACCTGTAGAACTCGGTACCCACATTATTCCAGATCCAGAGCGACGATTAAGCTCAGGGCTCCCCCTGGGACTTGATCGTGGGCTCGATCTTGGACTCTCATTAGGGTCACCAGATGTCCAGGCATGCCGCACCGTTTGGTGTTTTCGTCGTGATGCAGAGCTGTTCCTGCCTCCAGACTGCTTTTCCTTCTGAAAGACAGATTCTGGCACAGATAAAGGATCATGATAACCCATTTCTCTTCCTAGAGTGGCTAGTTCTGTAAGCACTTCCCTCCATGTAGGATGATGTACTACACTTTGTGAACTTTGCCCTTCATTCTGTTGTATTGCATTCTCAATTTGTCTCCTTATCCTAATGCCTTCAGCCTTTATGAAGCCAGGCATACCCTTTATCAGGGGTCTAAGCCTCGGTGGCTCTACTGGAGCATCCATTGCATGTGCATATAATCCCTTATGATTCACAGCTTGGATACAGGCAACCATAGCAAATGCTTCATTTAACTCATCAGGGGATCTGATCCAAAATTCTGTAGGATCACCCCTATCCGAAGGCTCATAAGCACTAGCCCAATGAAAGATCCTAGCACTCAACGCAAGGTCTCCCTCAGGACCATCCCCAAGAAATACCTCGGGTCCCCAGTTAGTTCTTCCCACCTCTTCACGAGATAAGATAATCCTTTCCGCGCCCCTTTGTACCACGCGATACACATACGCTATTATGGATTCATTAGGCATGCGGGAATAAGTTTCCCTAAGATCATCCATCTGCGTTTCTGTGTACGGTTTTGTTTTCGTAGTTGTTGTTTTGCCTCCTTTCGGTCCTTGCGAGGTTTCAGATGCAAAGAGAGGGTTCACGGAGTAGGACTTCATTTTGTGGTGCACCTCCTCCACTTCCGTGTCGCTATCAATAGACGCAACTGCAGGCTGCAACGCTGTATGGCGCTGCACAGGCGTGCTCGGTGCTGGCTGCTCAGGGCGTGGCGGTAGAGAAGATGGCGGCTGTTGTGGAGATGGCTGAGAAGATGGCAGCTGCGGCGGCGCTGCCGATGGTTGAATCTGAGACGGAATCGGGACCTGCTGGAACGCTGGAACGGGCTGAGATTGAGAAGACGGTAGAGCCGGGACAAACGGCACCATAGCTGCTGCCTGCGGGACTGCAGACGATTGCGGCTGGATTATCGGCTGCGTTACTGCTGGTGGCAGCGGCTGAAGCGCCGAGACCTGCGGGATCGTCTGAAGCTCCTGTGCTGGCTGCTGCACCGTCGGAAACGGGGTTGTCTGCAAAATCGGCTGCTGAAGCAGAGTCGGCTGTGAAGGCGTTAACGGCATCGGCTGAGTCGCTAGGACCTGAGTCAGCTGCTGCGGGACCGCTTTCGGTTCTACCGCTGTCGGCTGTGGAGATAACATGGCGTTCGGCGGCAAAATAGGTTGTGTCTGGGCTATCGGCTCCGCTACTGTTAATAATGGTGCTGCTAGCGGCTGGGGCGTTAGCGGCATCGGCAAAAGAGTCAGAGGCTTCGCCGGCGGAATCACCGGGACTTGAACTGGCTGCGGCTGAGGCAAAGCGGCGTCCGGCTGGACCGGCATTGGTGAGTTAAACGGTGGACGCGGTGTCGAGCCGCACGGCTTTAGCGACAACAGGGATGGCTCTGCCACTGGTTGGGGATTCACTGGCTGAGGATGGTGCTTCACCGGACATAATTTAAAGAAATCGGGCTCGCGTAAAGGTGTACTGACGCGAGAGACTCTAGGCGGAGAGTGCAAGGGTTGCAACCCTTGGGTTTGAGAGGGGGTAGTTACCGGCTCTTTCCGGCGAACCACAGGCTGCTGTGACTTCTCAGGACATATTGGAGTAAAAGTAGTTGGCAAGCCTAGGTGACCAGTTGACTCTCTACGATGGGTCGAGGGCTGCGGAGTTTCTGTCCGAGACCCGACATGCGATCGCGGCTGCGGTGTGTCCGCACGGGAACTAACGGCTGATTGCGTTCGGGAAGAGCTCCCGGACTGTGACTTTCGGCTTAGTAACTTGTCTAACTTTTCCTCCATACTTAAGTTCCGCCTGACAACGTCTTTTAACAGAGCATCTCTCTCACTCTGCAACGACTTGTTTTCTTGACGCGCTTGCTCTAAACGCAATTCTCTCCGGGCATTCTCATCACTCAGCTTTCTGACCTCCTGTTTATACATCTCTGCCTCACGTTTGCACGCCTCTATCTCCCGTTCATGCGCCTGCGCCTCCAGCCTCCAGGCCTCTGCAACACGCCTGCAAGACTCTATATCAACTTGTGATCTGAACACGCCAACTCCCAGATCAAAAAAACTTTCTTTGTCAACTCCCTCGGTATCTCCAAGAGCTTCGTAGAGAGACGCGATTACATTAGCTGACCTAATATTTATCTGCTCTATCGATTCATCCTCCCTTGCCGTCAGAGCTTTTCTTAAATTTGCTGATTCAAACGCCGATGCAAGCCTAGCATACAGAGTGTCTGTGATATCTGGCGATCTGGCATCTCTTACATCAGGAGAACTCCTTCCAAACTGAGCCATTTTTTAAACTCGGCTGTTACTTCAGTTTCTCAATCCCACTTCTGACACCAAAATCTGTCGTGGAACGCAGTTTCGCGGCAGAGTTATGGGGAAAATACGCGAGGCGTTGACTATTTTATCAGTGATTTATTGCAAAGAATGCGGATTCCCTCTTCCCGAAACTACACCACCACTGTGAATTCTTTTTGATTGAGATCAAAGTAACATTTCCGAAAATGGCAAATTAAAGAGTCTATGATGTTTAAAGAGAGTTCTTTTGAGTCTTTGTGGTTTGAGTTAATAGTTCGTCAGTCAGCTACTCACAGTCTATAGCTTGGTAAGGAGTCTCTCATTCTCCCGATGAGGGTCCAGGCATGCAGAATGTAGTCTCCGCGACTCGGGGTCCACCCGAGGCGAGACTAGATCGGTGAGCAGTTTGTTGTTGTTAAGTCCAGGGAAAAAACCAGAAAGGCTGGAAAAACCCAGAAGTGCAAGACGCAGACCAGGGCAAGAACAATAGAGCAAGAGGGCGAGAGAGCGCGCGAGAGCCCCGATCCTGGCCTGTCCACCATTTTTATAATGTTCCAAGACAGGACTATCCCACAACTCGGACCATTTTTACGTTGTTCACATATATTGGTAAAAGACAGTAAGCAATCTATATAATTGGATAACATTACCTAAACAAAGTAAAGACCACTCCTCAGGCCAGCCCACCTGTAGGTGCTGGGCAAACTTGAGATAGTCGTTCCTACTTAACCAAAACAATATCCTGTTGTCTGAAAAGCGAGGTCAAGTGGAAGGGAAAACATGGCCAGTGTTTACCCCTTCACTTACCCTGGGGAGAAATCTTCCCATGGGACTGGAAGATTGTTTTGGTTTTTTCGATGCTTCTGGCTTGAATGTGAGGCACTAGAAATTACACAATATAGCAAAAGCCTAGAGAAGCTTTTTGCTACTCTCCATGACAGTCACACACTGGCAAAAGAAACTTTCTCCTAGCTGCTTTCCTTTGAAGCAGAAACACGTTTACCTCCTAGGCCCACTGAAGAACCATAGAAATGCCGGTTAGAAAAAGCACTCCTTCTGCGTGTAGACCCAGCCAGGAATGGCCTAGCCTGGAATCCCCTGCACCATTCTGCAGCTTTCCAGCTGCGTCACACACTGGCAAAAGAAACTTTCTCCTAGCTGCTTTCCTTTGAAGCAGAAACACGTTTACATCCTAGCCCCATTGAAGAACCATAGAAATGCCAGTTAGAAAAAGCATTACTTCTGTGTGTAGACCCAGCCAGGAATGGCCTAGCCTGGAATGCCCTGCACCATTCTGCAGCTTTCCAGCTCCCTCACACACTGGCAAAAGAAACTTTCTCCTAGCTGCTTTCCTTTGAAGCAGAAACACGTTTACATCCTAGACCCACTGAAGAACCATAGAAATGCCGGTTAGGAAAAGCATTACTTCTGCGTGTAGACCCAGCCAGGAATGGCCTAGCCTGGAATCCCCTACACCATTCTGCAGCTTTCCAGCTGCGTCACACACTGGCAAAAGAAACTTTCTCCTAGCTGCTTTCCTTTGAAGCAGAAACACGTTTACCTCCTAGGCCCACTGAAGAAACATAGAAATACCGGTTAGAAAAAGCACTCCTTCTGCGTGTAGACCCAGCCAGGAATGGCCTAGCCTGGAATGCCCTGCACCATTCTGCAGCTTTCCAGCTGCGTCACACACTGGCAAAAGAAACTTTCTCCTAGCTGCTTTCCTTTGAAGCAGAAACACGTTTACATCCTAGCCCCATTGAAGAACCATAGAAATGCCGGTTAGAAAAAGCATTACTTCTGTGTGTAGACCCAGCCAGGAATGGCCTAGCCTGGAATCCCCTGCACCATTCTGCAGCTTTCCAGCTCCCTCACACACTGGCAAAAGAAACTTTCTCCTAGCTGCTTTCCTTTGAAGCAGAAACACGTTTACATCCTAGCCCCACTGAAGAACCATAGAAATGCCGGTTAGAAAAAGCATTACTTCTGTGTGTAGACCCAGCCAGGAATGGCCTAGCCTGGAATGCCCTGCACCATTCTGCAGCTTTCCAGCTCCCTCACACACTGGCAAAAGAAACTTTCTCCTAGCTGCTTTCCTTTGAAGCAGAAACATGTTTACATCCTAGCCCCATTGAAGAACCATAGAAATGCCGGTTAGAAAAAGCATTACTTCTGTGTGTAGACCCAGCCAGGAATGGCGTAGCCTGGAATCCCCTGCACCATTCTGCAGCTTTCCAGCTGCGTCACACACTGGCAAAAGAAACTTTCTCCTAGCTGCTTTCCTTTGAAGCAGAAACACGTTTACATCCTAGCCCCATTGAAGAACCATAGAAATGCCGGTTAGAAAAAGCACTCCTTCTGCTTATAGACCCAGTCAGGAATGGCCTAGCCTGGAATCCCCTGCACCATTCTGCAGCTTTCCAGCTCCCTCACACACTGGCAAAAGAAACTTTCTCCTAGCTGCTTTCCTTTGAAGCAGAAACACGTTTACATCCTAGCCCCATTGAAGAACCATAGAAATGCCGGTTAGGAAAAGCATTACTTCTGCGTGTAGACCCAGCCAGGAATGGCCTAGCCTGGAATCCCCTACACCATTCTGCAGCTTTCCAGCTGCGTCACACACTGGCAAAAGAAACTTTCTCCTAGCTGCTTTCCTTTGAAGCAGAAACACGTTTACCTCCTAGGCCCACTGAAGAAACATAGAAATACCGGTTAGAAAAAGCACTCCTTCTGCGTGTAGACCCAGCCAGGAATGGCCTAGCCTGGAATGCCCTGCACCATTCTGCAGCTTTCCAGCTGCGTCACACACTGGCAAAAGAAACTTTCTCCTAGCTGCTTTCCTTTGAAGCAGAAACACGTTTACATCCTAGCCCCATTGAAGAACCATAGAAATGCCGGTTAGAAAAAGCATTACTTCTGTGTGTAGACCCAGCCAGGAATGGCCTAGCCTGGAATCCCCTGCACCATTCTGCAGCTTTCCAGCTCCCTCACACACTGGCAAAAGAAACTTTCTCCTAGCTGCTTTCCTTTGAAGCAGAAACACGTTTACATCCTAGCCCCATTGAAGAACCATAGAAATGCCGGTTAGAAAAAGCATTACTTCTGCGTGTATACCCAGCCAGGAATGGCCTAGCCTGGAATCCCCTGCACCATTCTGCAGCTTTCCAGCTCCCTCACACACTGGCAAAAGAAACTTTCTCCTAGCTGCTTTCCTTTGAAGCAGAAACACGTTTACATCCTAGCCCCATTGAAGAACCATAGAAATGCCGGTTAGAAAAAGCATTACTTCTGTGTGTAGACCCAGCCAGGAATGGCCTAGCCTGGAATGCCCTGCACCATTCTGCAGCTTTCCAGCTCCCTCACACACTGGCAAAAGAAACTTTCTCCTAGCTGCTTTCCTTTGAAGCAGAAACATGTTTACATCCTAGCCCCATTGAAGAACCATAGAAATGCCGGTTAGAAAAAGCATTACTTCTGTGTGTAGACCCAGCCAGGTATGGCGTAGCCTGGAATCCCCTGCACCATTCTGCAGCTTTCCAGCTCCCTCACACACTGGCAAAAGAAACTTTCTCCTAGCTGCTTTCCTTTGAAGCAGAAACACGTTTACATCCTAGCCCCATTGAAGAACCATAGAAATGCCGGTTAGAAAAAGCACTCCTTCTGCTTATAGACCCAGTCAGGAATGGCCTAGCCTGGAATCCCCTGCACCATTCTGCAGCTTTCCAGCTGCGTCACACACTGGCAAAAGAAACTTTCTCCTAGCTGCTTTCCTTTGAAGAAGAAACACGTTTACCTCCTAGGCCCACTGAAGAACCATAGAAATGCCGGTTAGAAAAAGCACTCCTTCTGCGTGTAGACCCAGCCAGGAATGGCCTAGCCTGGAATGCCCTGCACCATTCTGCAGCTTTCCAGCTGCGTCACACACTGGCAAAAGAAACTTTCTCCTAGCTGCTTTCCTTTGAAGCAGAAACACGTTTACATCCTAGCCCCACTGAAGAACCATAGAAATGACGGTTAGAAAAAGCACTCCTTCTGCTTATAGACCCAGCCAGGAATGGCCTAGCCTGGAATCCCCTGCACCATTCTGCAGGTTTCCAGCTGCGTCACACACTGGCAAAAGAAACTTTCTCCTAGCTGCTTTCCTTTGAAGCAGAAACACGTTTACATCCTAGCCCCACTGAAGAACCATAGAAATGCCGGTTAGAAAAAGCATTACTTCTGCGTGTAGACCCAGCCAGGAATGGCCTAGCCGGGAATCCCCAACACCATTCTGCAGCTTTCCGTCTCCCTCACACACTGGCAAAAGAAACTTTCTCCTAGCTGCTTTCCTTTGAAGCAGAAACACGTTTACATCCTAGCCCCATTGAAGAACCATAGAAATGCCGGTTAGAAAAAGCATTACTTCTGCGTGTAGACCCAGCCAGGAACGGCCTAGCCTGGAATCCCCTGCACCATTCTGCAGCTTTCCAGCTCCCTCACACACTGGCAAAAGAAACTTTCTCCAAGCTACTTTTCTTTGAAGCAGAAACACGTTTACATCCTAGCCCCATTGAAGAACCATAGAAATGCCGGTTAGAAAAAGCATTACTTCTGCGTGTAGACCCAGCCAGGAATGGCCTAGCCTGGAATCCCCTGCACCATTCTGCAGCTTTCCAGCTCCCTCACACATTGGCAAAAGAAACTTTCTCCAAGCTACTTTCCTTTGAAGCAGAAACACGTTTACATCCTAGCCCCATTGAAGAACCATAGAAATGCCGGTTAGAAAAAGCATTACTTCTGCGTGTAGAGCCAGCCAGGAATGGCCTAGCCTGGAATCCCCTGCACCATTCTGCAGCTTTCCAGCTCCCTCACACACTGGCAAAAGAAACTTTCTCCTAGCTGCTTTCCTTTGAAGCAGAAACACGTTTACATCCTAGCCCCACTGAAGAACCATAGAAATGCCGGTTAGAAAAAGCATTACTTCTGTGTGTAGACCCAGCCAGGAATGGCCTAGCCTGGAATCCCCTGCACCATTCTGCAGCTTTCCAGCTCCCTCACACACTGGCAAAAGAAACTTTCTCCTAGCTGCTTTCCTTTGAAGCAGAAACACATTTACATCCTAGACCCATTGAAGAACCATAGAAATGCCGGTTAGAAAAAGCATTACTTCTGCGTGTAGACCCAGCCAGGAATGGCCTAGCCGGGAATCCCCTACACCATTCTGCAGCTTTCCATCTCCCTCACACACTGGCAAAAGAAACTTTCTCCTAGCTGCTTTCCTTTGAAGCAGAAACACGTTTACATCCTAGCCCCATTGAAGAACCATAGAAATGCCGGTTAGAAAAAGCATTACTTCTGCGTGTAGACCCAGCCAGGAATGGCCTAGCCTGGAATACCCTGCACCATTCTGCAGCTTTCCAGCTGCGTCACACACTGGCAAAAGAAACTTTCTCCTAGCTGCTTTCCTTTGAAGCAGAAACACGTTTACATTCTAGCCCCATTGAAGAACCATAGAAATGCCGGTTAGAAAAAGCATTACTTCTGTGTGTAGACCCAGCCAGGAATGGCCTAGCCTGGAATCCCCTGCACCATTCTGCAGCTTTCCAGCTCCCTCACACACTGGCAAAAGAAACTTTCTCCTAGCTGCTTTCCTTTGAAGCAGAAACACGTTTACATCCTAGCCCCATTGAAGAACCATAGAAATGCCGGTTAGAAAAAGCATTACTTCTGCGTGTAGACCCAGCCAGGAATGGCCTAGCCTGGAATCCCCTGCACCATTCTGCAGCTTTCCAGCTGCGTCACACACTGGCAAAAGAAACTTTCTCCTAGCTGCTTTCCTTTGAAGCAGAAACACGTTTACCTCCTAGGCCCACTGAATAACCATAGAAATGCCGGTTAGAAAAAGCATTACTTCTGCTTATAGACCCAGTCAGGAATGGCCTAGCCTGGAATCCCCTGCACCATTCTGCAGCTTTCCAGCTGCGTCACACACTGGCAAAAGAAACTTTCTCCTAGCTGCTTTCCTTTGAAGCAGAAACACGTTTACATCCTAGCTCCATTGAAGAACCATAGAAATGCCGGTTAGAAAAAGCATTACTTCTGTGTGTAGACCCAGCCAGGAATGGCCTAGCCTGGAATCCCCTGCACCATTCTGCAGCTTTCCAGCTCCCTCACACACTGTCAAAAGAAACTTTCTCCTAGCTGCTTTCCTTTGAAGCAGAAACACGTTTACATCCTAGCCCCATTGAAGAACCATAGAAATGCCGGTTAGAAAAAGCATTACTTCTGTGTGTAGACCCAGCCAGGAATGGCCTAGCCTGGAATCCCCTGCACCATTCTGCAGCTTTCCAGCTCCCTCACACACTGGCAAAAGAAACTTTCTCCTAGCTGCTTTCCTTTGAAGCAGAAACACGTTTACATCCTAGCCCCACTGAAGAACCATAGAAATGCCGGTTAGAAAAAGCATTACTTCTGCGTGTAGACCCAGCCAGGAATGGCCTAGCCTGGAATCCCCTGCACCATTCTGCAGCTTTCCAGGTGCGTCACACACTGGCAAAAGAAACTTTCTCCTAGCTGCTTTCCTTTGAAGCAGAAACACGTTTACATCCTAGCCCCATTGAAGAACCATAGAAATGCCGGTTAGAAAAAGCATTACTTCTGTGTGTAGACCCAGCCAGGAATGGCCTAGCCTGGAATCCCCTGCACCATTCTGCAGCTTTCCAGCTCCCTCACACACTGTCAAAAGAAACTTTCTCCTAGCTGCTTTCCTTTGAAGCAGAAACACGTTTACATCCTAGCCCCATTGAAGAACCATAGAAATGCCGGTTAGAAAAAGCATTACTTCTGTGTGTAGACCCAGCCAGGAATGGCCTAGCCTGGAATCCCCTGCACCATTCTGCAGCTTTCCAGCTCCCTCACACACTGGCAAAAGAAACTTTCTCCTAGCTGCTTTCCTTTGAAGCAGAAACACGTTTACATCCTAGCCCCACTGAAGAACCATAGAAATGCCGGTTAGAAAAAGCATTACTTCTGTGTGTATACCCAGCCAGGAATGGCCTAGCCTGGAATCCCCTGCACCATTCTGCAGCTTTCCAGCTCCCTCACACACTGGCAAAAGAAACTTTCTCCTAGCTGCTTTCCTTTGAAGCAGAAACACGTTTACATCCTCGCCCCATTCAAGAACCATAGAAATGCCGGTTAGAAAAAACATTACTTCTGTGTGTAGACCCAGCCAGGAATGGCCTAGCCTGGAATGCCCTGCACCATTCTGCAGCTTTCCAGCTCCCTCACACACTGGCAAAAGAAACTTTCTCCTAGCTGCTTTCCTTTGAAGCAGAAACATGTTTACATCCTAGCCCCATTGAAGAACCATAGAAATGCCGGTTAGAAAAAGCATTACTTCTGTGTGTAGACCCACCCAGGAATGGCCTAGCCTGGAATCCCCTGCACCATTCTGCAGCTTTCCAGCTGCGTCACACACTGGCAAAAGAAACTTTCTCCTAGCTGCTTTCCTTTGAAGCAGAAACACGTTTACATCCTAGCCCCATTGAAGAACCATAGAAATGCCGGTTAGAAAAAGCACTCCTTCTGCTTATAGACCCAGTCAGGAATGGCCTAGCCTGGAATCCCCTGCACCATTCTGCAGCTTTCCAGCTGCGTCACACACTGGCAAAAGAAACTTTCTCCTAGCTGCTTTCCTTTGAAGAAGAAACACGTTTACCTCCTAGGCCCACTGAAGAACCATAGAAATGCCGGTTAGAAAAAGCACTCCTTCTGCGTGTAGACCCAGCCAGGAATGGCCTAGCCTGGAATCCCCTGCACCATTCTGCAGCTTTCCAGCTCCCTCACACACTGGCAAAAGAAAGTTTCTCCTAGCTGCTTTCCTTTGAAGCAGAAACACGTTTACATCCTAGCCCCACTGAAGAACCATAGAAATGCCGGTTAGAAAAAGCACTCCTTCTGCTTATAGACCCAGTCAGGAATGGCCTATCCTGGAATCCCCTGCACCATTCTGCAGCTTTCCAGCTGCGTCACACACTGGCAAAAGAAACTTTCTCCTAGCTGCTTTCCTTTGAAGCAGAAACACGTTTACATCCTAGCCCCATTGAAGAACCATAGAAATGCCGGTTAGAAAAAGCATTACTTCTGCGTGTAGACCCAGCCAGGAATGGCCTAGCCTGGAATCCCCTGCACCATTCTGCAGCTTTCCAGCTGCGTCACACACTGGCAAAAGAAACATTCTCCTAGCTGCTTTCCTTTGAAGCAGAAACACGTTTACATCCTAGCCCCATTGAAGAACCATAGAAATGCCGGTTAGAAAAAGCATTACTTCTGCGTGTAGACCCAGCCAGGAACGGCCTAGCCTGGAATCCCCTGCACCATTCTGCAGCTTTCCAGCTCCCTCACACACTGGCAAAAGAAACTTTCTCCAAGCTGCTTTCCTTTGAAGCAGAAACACGTTTACATCCTAGCCCCACTGAAGAACCATAGAAATGCCGGTTAGAAAAAGCATTACTTCTGCGTGTAGACCCAGCCAGGAATGGCCTAGCCTGGAATCCCCTGCACCATTCTGCAGCTTTCCAGCTCCGTCACACACTGGCAAAAGAAACTTTCTCCTAGCTGCTTTCCTTTGAAGCAGAAACACGTTTACATCCTAGCCCCATTGAAGAACCATAGAAATGCCGGTTAGAAAAAGCATTACTTCTGCGTGTAGACCCAGCCAGGAATGGCCTAGCCTGGAATCCCCTGCACCATTCTGCAGCTTTCCATCTCCCTCACACACTGGCAAAAGAAACTTTCTCCTAGCTGCTTTCCTTTGAAGCAGAAACACGTTTACATCCTAGCCCCATTGAAGAACCATAGAAATGCCGGTTAGAAAAAGCATTACTTCTGTGTGTAGACCCAGCCAGGAATGGCCTAGCCTGGAATCCCCTGCACCATTCTGCAGCTTTCCAGCTGCGTCACACACTGGCAAAAGAAACTTTCTCCTAGCTGCTTTCCTTTGAAGCAGAAACAAGTTTACATCCTAGACCCATTGAAGAACCATAGAAATGCCGGTTAGAAAAAGCACTACTTCTGCGTGTAGACCCAGCCAGGAATGGCCTAGCCTGGAATCCCCTGCACCATTCTGCAGCTTTCCAGCTGCGTCACACACTGGCAAAAGAAACTTTCTCCTAGCTGCTTTCCTTTGAAGCAGAAACACGTTTACCTCCTAGGCCCACTGAAGAACCGTAGAAATGCCGGTTAGAAAATGCACTCCTTCTGCGTGTAGACCCAGCCAGGAATGGCCTAGCCTGGAATCCCCTGCACCATTCTGCAGCTTTCCAGCTCCCTCACACACTGGCAAAAGAAACTTTCTCCCAGCTGCTTTCCTTTGAAGCAGAAACACGATTACATCCTAGCCCCATTGAAGAACCATAGAAATGCCGGTTAGAAAAAGCATTACTTCTGCGTGTAGACCCAGCCAGGAATGGCCTAGCCTGGAATCCCCTGCACCATTCTGCAGGTTTACAGCTGCGTCACACACTGGCAAAAGAAACTTTCTCCTAGCTGCTTTCCTTTGAAGCAGAAACACGTTTACATCCTAGCCCCATTGAAGAACCATAGAGATGCCGGTTAGAAAAAGCATTACTTCTGTGTATAGACCCAGCCAGGAACGGCCTGGCCTGGAATCCCCTGCACCATTCTGCAGCTTTCCAGCTGCGTCACACACTGGCAAAAGAAACTTTCTCCTAGCTGCTTTCCTTTGAAGCAGAAACACGTTTACATCCTAGCCCCATTGAAGAACCATAGAAATGCCGGTTAGAAAAAGCATTACTTCTGCGTGTAGACCCAGCCAGGAATGGCCTAGCCTGGAATCCCCTGCACCATTCTGCAGCTTTCCATCTCCCTCACACACTGGCAAAAGAAACTTTCTCCTAGCTGCTTTCCTTTGAAGCAGAAACACGTTTACCTCCTAGCCCCACTGAAGAACCATAGAAATGCCGGTTAGAAAAAGCACTCCTTCTGCGTGTAGACCCAGCCAGGAATGGCCTAGCCTGGAATGCCCCTGCACCATTCTGCAGCTTTCCAGCTCCCTCACACACTGGCAAAAGAAACTTTCTCCTAGCTGCTTTCCATTGAAGCAGAAACACGTTTACATCCTAGCCCCATTGAAGAACCATAGAAATGCCGGTTAGAAAAAGCACTCCTTCTGCGTGTAGACCCAGCCAGGAATGGCCTAGCCTGGAATCCCCTGCACCATTCTGCAGCTTTCCAGCTGCATCACACACTGGCAAAAGAAACTTTCTCCTAGCTGCTTTCCTTTGAAGCAGAAACACGTTTACATCCTAGCCCCATTGAAGAACCATAGAAATGCCGGTTAGAAAAAGCACTCCTTCTGCGTGTAGACCCAGCCAGGAACTGGCCTAGCCTGGAATCACCTGCACCATTCTGCAGCTTTCCAGCTGCGTCACACACTGGCAAAAGAAACTTTCTCCTAGCTGCTTTCCTTTGAAGCAGAAACACGTTTACATCCTAGCCCCATTGAAGAACCATAGAAATGCCGGTTAGAAAAAGCATTACTTCTGTGTGTAGACCCAGCCAGGAATGGCCTAGCCTGGAATCCCCTGCACCATTCTGCAGCTTTCCAGCTCCCTCACACACTGGCAAAAGAAACTTTCTCCTAGCTGCTTTCCTTTGAAGCAGAAACACGTTTACATCCTAGCCCCATTGAAGAACCATAGAAATGCCGGTTAGAAAAAGCAATACTTCTGCGTGTAGACCCAGCCAGGAATGGCCTAGCCTGGAATCCCCTGCACCATTCTGCAGCTTTCCAGCTCCCTCACACACTGGCAAAAGAAACTTTCTCCTAGCTGCTTTCCTTTGAAGCAGAAACACGTTTACATCCTAGCCCCATTGAAGAACCATAGAAATGCCGGTTAGAAAAAGCATTACTTCTGGTGTAGACCCAGCCAGGAATGGCCTAGCCTGGAATCCCCTGCACCATTCTGCAGCTTTCCAGCTCCCTCACACACTGGCAAAAGAAACTTTCTCCAAGCTGCTTTCCTTTGAAGCAGAAACACGTTTACATCCTAGCCCCATTGAAGAACCATAGAAATGCCGGTTAGAAAAAGCATTACTTCTGTGTGTAGACCCAGCCAGGAATGGCCTAGCCTGGAATCCCCTGCACCATTCTGCAGCTTTCCAGCTCCCTCACACACTGGCAAAAGAAACTTTCTCCTAGCTGCTTTCCTTTGAAGCAGAAACACGTTTACATCCTAGCCCCATTGAAGAACCATAGAAATGCCGGTTAGAAAAGCATTACTTCTGCGTGTAGACCCAGCCAGGAATGGCCTAGCCTGGAATCCCCTGCACCATTCTGCAGCTTTCCAGCTGCCTCACACACTGGCAAAAGAAACTTTCTCCTAGCTGCTTTCCTTTGAAGCAGAAACACGTTTACATCCTAGCCCCATGAAGAACCATAGAAAATGCCGGTTAGAAAAAGCACTCCTTCTGCGTGTAGACCCAGCCAGGAATGGCCTAGCCTGAATGCCCTGCACCATTCTGCAGCTTTCCAGCTGCGTCACACACTGGCAAAAGAAACTTTCTCCTAGCTGCTTTCCTTTGAAGCAGAAACACGTTTACATCCTAGCCCCATTGAAGAACCATAGAAATGCCGGTTAGAAAAAGCATTACTTCTGCGTGTAGACCCAGCCAGGAATGGCCTAGCCTGGAATCCCCTGCACCATTCTGCAGGCTTTCCAGCTCCCGTCACACACTGGCAAAAGAAACTTTCTCCTAGCTGCTTTCCTTTGAAGCAGAACACGTTTACATCCTAGCCCCATTGAAGAACCATAGAAATGCCGGTTAGAAAAAGCATTACTTCTGTGTGTAGACCCAGCCAGGAAGGCCTAGCCTGGAATCCCCTGCACCATTCTGCAGCTTTCAGCTCCCTCACACACTGGCAAAAGAAACTTTCTCCTAGCTGCTTTCCTTTGAAGCAGAACACGTTTACATCCTAGCCCCATTGAAGAACCATAGAAATGCCGGTTAGAAAAAGCATTACTTCTGCGTGTAGACCCAGCCAGGAATGGCTAGCCTGGAATCCCCTGCACCATTCTGCAGCTTTCCAGCTCCCTCACACACTGGCAAAAGAAACTTTCTCCAAACTGCTTTCCTTTGAAGCAGAAACACGTTTACATCCTAGCCCCATTGAAAAAACCATAGAAATGCCGGTTAGAAAAAGCATTACTTCTGTGTGTAGACCCAGCCAGGAATGGCCTAGCCTGGAATCCCCTGCACCATTCTGCAGCTTTCCAGCTGCGTCACACACTGGCAAAAGAAACTTTCTCCTAGCTGCTTTCCTTTGAAGCAGAAACACGTTTACATCCTAGCCCCATTGAAGAACCATAGAAATGCCGGTTAGAAAAAGCATTACTTCTGCGTGTAGACCCAGCCAGGAATGGCCTAGCCTGGAATCCCCTGCACCATTCTGCAGCTTTCCAGCTGCCGTCACACACTGGCAAAAGAAACTTTCTCCTAGCTGCTTTCCTTTGAAGCAGAAACACGTTTACATCCTAGCCCCATTGAAGAACCATAGAAATGCCGGTTAGAAAAAGCACTACTTCTGCGTGTAGACCCAGCCAGGAATGGCCTAGCCTGGAATCCCCTGCACCATTCTGCAGCTTTCCAGCTCCGTCACACACTGGCAAAAGAAACTTTCTCCTAGCTGCTTTCCTTTGAAGCAGAAACACGTTTACATCCTAGCCCCATTGAAGAACCATAGAAATGCCGGTTAGAAAAAGCATTACTTCTGCATGTAGACCCAGCCAGGAATGGCCTAGCCTGGAATCCCCTGCACCATTCTGCAGGTTTCCAGCTCCGTCACACACTGGCAAAAGAAACTTTCTCCTAGCTGCTTTCCTTTGAAGCAGAAACACGTTTACATCCTAGCCCCATTGAAGAACCATAGAAATGCCGGTTAGAAAAAGCATTACTTCTGCGTGTAGACCCAGCCAGGAATGGCCTAGCCTGGAATCCCCTGCACCATTCTGCAGCTTTCCAGCTGCCTCACACACTGGCAAAAGAAACTTTCTCCTAGCTGCTTTCCTTTGAAGCAGAAACACGTTTACATCCTAGCCCCATTGAAGAACCATAGAAATGCCGGTTAGAAAAAGCACTACTTCTGCGTGTAGACCCAGCCAGGAATGGCCTAGCCTGGAATCCCCTGCACCATTCTGCAGCTTTCCAGCTGCCGTCACACACTGGCAAAAGAAACTTTCTCCTAGCTGCTTTCCTTTGAAGCAGAAACACGTTTACATCCTAGCCCCATTGAAGAACCATAGAAATGCCGGTTAGAAAAAGCATTACTTCTGCGTGTAGACCCAGCCAGGAATGGCCTAGCCTGGAATCCCCTGCACCATTCTGCAGCTTTCCAGCTGCCGTCACACACTGGCAAAAGAAACTTTCTCCTAGCTGCTTTCCTTTGAAGCAGAAACACGTTTACATCCTAGCCCCATTGAAGAACCATAGAAATGCCGGTTAGAAAAAGCACTCCTTCTGCGTGTAGACCCAGCCAGGAATGGCCTAGCCTGGAATCCCCTGCACCATTCTGCAGCTTTCCAGCTCCCTCACACACTGGCAAAAGAAACTTTCTCCTAGCTGCTTTCCTTTGAAGCAGAAACACGTTTACATCCTAGCCCCATTGAAGAACCATAGAAATGCCGGTTAGAAAAAGCATTACTTCTGCGTGTAGACCCAGCCAGGAATGGCCTAGCCTGGAATCCCCTGCACCATTCTGCAGCTTTCCAGCTCCCTCACACACTGGCAAAAGAAACTTTCTCCTAGCTGCTTTCCTTTGAAGCAGAAACACGTTTACATCCTAGCCCCATTGAAGAACCATAGAAATGCCGGTTAGAAAAAGCATTACTTCTGCTGTGTAGACCCAGCCAGGAATGGCCTAGCCTGGAATCCCCTGCACCATTCTGCAGCTTTCCAGCTCCCTCACACACTGGCAAAAGAAACTTTCTCCTAGCTGCTTTCCTTTGAAGCAGAAACACGTTTACATCCTAGCCCCATTGAAGAACCATAGAAATGCCGGTTAGAAAAAGCATTACTTCTGCGTGTAGACCCAGCCAGGAATGGCCTAGCCTGGAATCCCCTGCACCATTCTGCAGCTTTCCAGCTGCGTCACACACTGGCAAAAGAAACTTTCTCCTAGCTGCTTTCCTTTGAAGCAGAAACACGTTTACATCCTAGCCCCATTGAAGAACCATAGAAATGCCGGTTAGAAAAAGCATTACTTCTGCGTGTAGACCCAGCCAGGAATGGCCTAGCCTGGAATCCCCTGCACCATTCTGCAGCTTTCCAGCTCCGTCACACACTGGCAAAAGAAACTTTCTCCTAGCTGCTTTCCTTTGAAGCAGAAACACGTTTACATCCTAGCCCCATTGAAGAACCATAGAAATGCCGGTTAGAAAAAGCATTACTTCTGCGTGTAGACCCAGCCAGGAATGGCCTAGCCTGGAATCCCCTGCACCATTCTGCAGCTTTCCAGCTCCGTCACACACTGGCAAAAGAAACTTTCTCCTAGCTGCTTTCCTTTGAAGCAGAAACACGTTTACATCCTAGCCCCATTGAAGAACCATAGAAATGCCGGTTAGAAAAAGCATTACTTCTGCTGTGTAGACCCAGCCAGGAATGGCCTAGCCTGGAATCCCCTGCACCATTCTGCAGCTTTCCAGCTCCCTCACACACTGGCAAAAGAAACTTTCTCCTAGCTGCTTTCCTTTGAAGCAGAAACACGTTTACATCCTAGCCCCATTGAAGAACCATAGAAATGCCGGTTAGAAAAAGCATTACTTCTGCTGTGTAGACCCAGCCAGGAATGGCCTAGCCTGGAATCCCCTGCACCATTCTGCAGCTTTCCAGCTGCCTCACACACTGGCAAAAGAAACTTTCTCCTAGCTGCTTTCCTTTGAAGCAGAAACACGTTTACATCCTAGCCCCATTGAAGAACCATAGAAATGCCGGTTAGAAAAAGCATTACTTCTGCGTGTAGACCCAGCCAGGAATGGCCTAGCCTGGAATCCCCTGCACCATTCTGCAGCTTTCCAGCTCCGTCACACACTGGCAAAAGAAACTTTCTCCTAGCTGCTTTCCTTTGAAGCAGAAACACGTTTACATCCTAGCCCCATTGAAGAACCATAGAAATGCCGGTTAGAAAAAGCATTACTTCTGCGTGTAGACCCAGCCAGGAATGGCCTAGCCTGGAATCCCCTGCACCATTCTGCAGCTTTCCAGCTCCCTCACACACTGGCAAAAGAAACTTTCTCCTAGCTGCTTTCCTTTGAAGCAGAAACACGTTTACATCCTAGCCCCATTGAAGAACCATAGAAATGCCGGTTAGAAAAAGCATTACTTCTGTGTGTAGACCCAGCCAGGAATGGCCTAGCCTGGAATCCCCTGCACCATTCTGCAGCTTTCCAGCTGCGTCACACACTGGCAAAAGAAACTTTCTCCTAGCTGCTTTCCTTTGAAGCAGAAACACGTTTACATCCTAGCCCCATTGAAGAACCATAGAAATGCCGGTTAGAAAAAGCATTACTTCTGCGTGTAGACCCAGCCAGGAATGGCCTAGCCTGGAATCCCCTGCACCATTCTGCAGCTTTCCAGCTGCGTCACACACTGGCAAAAGAAACTTTCTCCTAGCTGCTTTCCTTTGAAGCAGAAACACGTTTACATCCTAGCCCCATTGAAGAACCATAGAAATGCCGGTTAGAAAAAGCATTACTTCTGCTGTGTAGACCCAGCCAGGAATGGCCTAGCCTGGAATCCCCTGCACCATTCTGCAGCTTTCCAGCTGCCGTCACACACTGGCAAAAGAAACTTTCTCCTAGCTGCTTTCCTTTGAAGCAGAAACACGTTTACATCCTAGCCCCATTGAAGAACCATAGAAATGCCGGTTAGAAAAAGCATTACTTCTGTGTGTAGACCCAGCCAGGAATGGCCTAGCCTGGAATCCCCTGCACCATTCTGCAGCTTTCCAGCTCCCTCACACACTGGCAAAAGAAACTTTCTCCTAGCTGCTTTCCTTTGAAGCAGAAACACGTTTACATCCTAGCCCCATTGAAGAACCATAGAAATGCCGGTTAGAAAAAGCATTACTTCTGCGTGTAGACCCAGCCAGGAATGGCCTAGCCTGGAATCCCCTGCACCATTCTGCAGCTTTCCAGCTGCGTCACACACTGGCAAAAGAAACTTTCTCCTAGCTGCTTTCCTTTGAAGCAGAAACACGTTTACATCCTAGCCCCATTGAAGAACCATAGAAATGCCGGTTAGAAAAAGCATTACTTCTGCGTGTAGACCCAGCCAGGAATGGCCTAGCCTGGAATCCCCTGCACCATTCTGCAGCTTTCCAGCTGCCGTCACACACTGGCAAAAGAAACTTTCTCCTAGCTGCTTTCCTTTGAAGCAGAAACACGTTTACATCCTAGCCCCATTGAAGAACCATAGAAATGCCGGTTAGAAAAAGCATTACTTCTGCGTGTAGACCCAGCCAGGAATGGCCTAGCCTGGAATCCCCTGCACCATTCTGCAGCTTTCCAGCTCCCTCACACACTGGCAAAAGAAACTTTCTCCTAGCTGCTTTCCTTTGAAGCAGAAACACGTTTACATCCTAGCCCCATTGAAGAACCATAGAAATGCCGGTTAGAAAAAGCACTCCTTCTGCGTGTAGACCCAGCCAGGAATGGCCTAGCCTGGAATCCCCTGCACCATTCTGCAGCTTTCCAGCTGCCGTCACACACTGGCAAAAGAAACTTTCTCCTAGCTGCTTTCCTTTGAAGCAGAAACACGTTTACATCCTAGCCCCATTGAAGAACCATAGAAATGCCGGTTAGAAAAAGCATTACTTCTGCGTGTAGACCCAGCCAGGAATGGCCTAGCCTGGAATCCCCTGCACCATTCTGCAGCTTTCCAGCTCCCTCACACACTGGCAAAAGAAACTTTCTCCTAGCTGCTTTCCTTTGAAGCAGAAACACGTTTACATCCTAGCCCCATTGAAGAACCATAGAAATGCCGGTTAGAAAAAGCATTACTTCTGCGTGTAGACCCAGCCAGGAATGGCCTAGCCTGGAATCCCCTGCACCATTCTGCAGCTTTCCAGCTGCGTCACACACTGGCAAAAGAAACTTTCTCCTAGCTGCTTTCCTTTGAAGCAGAAACACGTTTACATCCTAGCCCCATTGAAGAACCATAGAAATGCCGGTTAGAAAAAGCATTACTTCTGCGTGTAGACCCAGCCAGGAATGGCCTAGCCTGGAATCCCCTGCACCATTCTGCAGCTTTCCAGCTCCCTCACACACTGGCAAAAGAAACTTTCTCCTAGCTGCTTTCCTTTGAAGCAGAAACACGTTTACATCCTAGCCCATTGAAGAACCATAGAAATGCCGGTTAGAAAAAGCACTCCTTCTGCGTGTAGACCCAGCCAGGAATGGCCTAGCCTGGAATCCCTGCACCATTCTGCAGCTTTCCAGCTCCCTCACACACTGGCAAAAGAAACTTTCTCCTAGCTGCTTTCCTTTGAAGCAGAAACACGTTTACATCCTAGCCCCATTGAAGAACCATAGAAATGCCGGTTAGAAAAAGCACTCCTTCTGCTTGTAGACCCAGCCAGGAATGGCCTAGCCTGGAATCCCCTGCACCATTCTGCAGCTTTCCAGCTGCGTCACACACTGGCAAAAGAAACTTTCTCCTAGCTGCTTTCCTTTGAAGCAGAAACACGTTTACATCCTAGCCCCATTGAAGAACCATAGAAATGCCGGTTAGAAAAAGCACTCCTTCTGTGTGTAGACCCAGCCAGGAATGGCCTAGCCTGGAATCCCCTGCACCATTCTGCAGCTTTCCAGCTCCCTCACACACTGGCAAAAGAAACTTTCTCCTAGCTGCTTTCCTTTGAAGCAGAAACACGTTTACATCCTAGCCCCATTGAAGAACCATAGAAATGCCGGTTAGAAAAAGCATTACTTCTGCGTGTAGACCCAG
Organism: Pogoniulus pusillus; assembly: GCF_015220805.1. Taxonomy (NCBI): domain Eukaryota; kingdom Metazoa; phylum Chordata; class Aves; order Piciformes; family Lybiidae; genus Pogoniulus; species Pogoniulus pusillus. The sequence continues at coordinate 68,362 of NW_026974568.1, forward strand.
CCAGGAATGGCCTAGCCTGGAATCCCCTGCACCATTCTGCAGCTTTCCAGCTCCCTCACACACTGGCAAAAGAAACTTTCTCCTAGCTGCTTTCCTTTGAAGCAGAAACACGTTTACATCCTAGCCCCATTGAAGAACCATAGAAATGCCGGTTAGAAAAAGCACTCCTTCTGCGTGTAGACCCAGCCAGGAATGGCCTAGCCTGGAATCCCCTGCACCATTCTGCAGCTTTCCAGCTCCCTCACACACTGGCAAAAGAAACTTTCTCCTAGCTGCTTTCCTTTGAAGCAGAAACACGTTTACATCCTAGCCCCATTGAAGAACCATAGAAATGCCGGTTAGAAAAAGCACTCCTTCTGCGTGTAGACCCAGCCAGGAATGGCCTAGCCTGGAATCCCCTGCACCATTCTGCAGCTTTCCAGCTCCGTCACACACTGGCAAAAGAAACTTTCTCCTAGCTGCTTTCCTTTGAAGCAGAAACACGTTTACATCCTAGCCCCATTGAAGAACCATAGAAATGCCGGTTAGAAAAAGCATTACTTCTGTGTGTAGACCCAGCCAGGAATGGCCTAGCCTGGAATCCCCTGCACCATTCTGCAGCTTTCCAGCTGCGTCACACACTGGCAAAAGAAACTTTCTCCTAGCTGCTTTCCTTTGAAGCAGAAACACGTTTACATCCTAGCCCCATTGAAGAACCATAGAAATGCCGGTTAGAAAAAGCATTACTTCTGCGTGTAGACCCAGCCAGGAATGGCCTAGCCTGGAATCCCCTGCACCATTCTGCAGCTTTCCAGCTCCCTCACACACTGGCAAAAGAAACTTTCTCCTAGCTGCTTTCCTTTGAAGCAGAAACACGTTTACATCCTAGCCCCATTGAAGAACCATAGAAATGCCGGTTAGAAAAAGCATTACTTCTGCGTGTAGACCCAGCCAGGAATGGCCTAGCCTGGAATCCCCTGCACCATTCTGCAGCTTTCCAGCTCCGTCACACACTGGCAAAAGAAACTTTCTCCTAGCTGCTTTCCTTTGAAGCAGAAACACGTTTACATCCTAGCCCCATTGAAGAACCATAGAAATGCCGGTTAGAAAAAGCACTACTTCTGCTGTGTAGACCCAGCCAGGAATGGCCTAGCCTGGAATCCCCTGCACCATTCTGCAGCTTTCCAGCTCCCTCACACACTGGCAAAAGAAACTTTCTCCTAGCTGCTTTCCTTTGAAGCAGAAACACGTTTACATCCTAGCCCCATTGAAGAACCATAGAAATGCCGGTTAGAAAAAGCACTCCTTCTGCTGTGTAGACCCAGCCAGGAATGGCCTAGCCTGGAATCCCCTGCACCATTCTGCAGCTTTCCAGCTCCTCACACACTGGCAAAAGAAACTTTCTCCTAGCTGCTTTCCTTTGAAGCAGAAACACGTTTACATCCTAGCCCCATTGAAGAACCATAGAAATGCCGGTTAGAAAAAGCATTACTTCTGTGTGTAGACCCAGCCAGGAATGGCCTAGCCTGGAATCCCCTGCACCATTCTGCAGCTTTCCAGCTCCCTCACACACTGGCAAAAGAAACTTTCTCCTAGCTGCTTTCCTTTGAAGCAGAAACACGTTTACATCCTAGCCCCATTGAAGAACCATAGAAATGCCGGTTAGAAAAAGCACTACTTCTGCGTGTAGACCCAGCCAGGAATGGCCTAGCCTGGAATCCCCTGCACCATTCTGCAGCTTTCCAGCTGCGTCACACACTGGCAAAAGAAACTTTCTCCTAGCTGCTTTCCTTTGAAGCAGAAACACGTTTACATCCTAGCCCCATTGAAGAACCATAGAAATGCCGGTTAGAAAAAGCATTACTTCTGTGTGTAGACCCAGCCAGGAATGGCCTAGCCTGGAATCCCCTGCACCATTCTGCAGCTTTCCAGCTCCCTCACACACTGGCAAAAGAAACTTTCTCCTAGCTGCTTTCCTTTGAAGCAGAAACACGTTTACATCCTAGCCCCATTGAAGAACCATAGAAATGCCGGTTAGAAAAAGCACTACTTCTGCGTGTAGACCCAGCCAGGAATGGCCTAGCCTGGAATCCCCTGCACCATTCTGCAGCTTTCCAGCTCCCTCACACACTGGCAAAAGAAACTTTCTCCTAGCTGCTTTCCTTTGAAGCAGAAACACGTTTACATCCTAGCCCCATTGAAGAACCATAGAAATGCCGGTTAGAAAAAGCATTACTTCTGCGTGTAGACCCAGCCAGGAATGGCCTAGCCTGGAATCCCCTGCACCATTCTGCAGCTTTCCAGCTCCCTCACACACTGGCAAAAGAAACTTTCTCCTAGCTGCTTTCCTTTGAAGCAGAAACACGTTTACATCCTAGCCCCATTGAAGAACCATAGAAATGCCGGTTAGAAAAAGCACTCCTTCTGCGTGTAGACCCAGCCAGGAATGGCCTAGCCTGGAATCCCCTGCACCATTCTGCAGCTTTCCAGCTCCGTCACACACTGGCAAAAGAAACTTTCTCCTAGCTGCTTTCCTTTGAAGCAGAAACACGTTTACATCCTAGCCCCATTGAAGAACCATAGAAATGCCGGTTAGAAAAAGCACTCCTTCTGCTTGTAGACCCAGCCAGGAATGGCCTAGCCTGGAATCCCCTGCACCATTCTGCAGCTTTCCAGCTGCGTCACACACTGGCAAAAGAAACTTTCTCCTAGCTGCTTTCCTTTGAAGCAGAAACACGTTTACATCCTAGCCCCATTGAAGAACCATAGAAATGCCGGTTAGAAAAAGCACTCCTTCTGCGTGTAGACCCAGCCAGGAATGGCCTAGCCTGGAATCCCCTGCACCATTCTGCAGCTTTCCAGCTCCCTCACACACTGGCAAAAGAAACTTTCTCCTAGCTGCTTTCCTTTGAAGCAGAAACACGTTTACATCCTAGCCCCATTGAAGAACCATAGAAATGCCGGTTAGAAAAAGCATTACTTCTGCGTGTAGACCCAGCCAGGAATGGCCTAGCCTGGAATCCCCTGCACCATTCTGCAGCTTTCCAGCTCCCTCACACACTGGCAAAAGAAACTTTCTCCTAGCTGCTTTCCTTTGAAGCAGAAACACGTTTACATCCTAGCCCCATTGAAGAACCATAGAAATGCCGGTTAGAAAAAGCATTACTTCTGCTGTGTAGACCCAGCCAGGAATGGCCTAGCCTGGAATCCCCTGCACCATTCTGCAGCTTTCCAGCTCCCTCACACACTGGCAAAAGAAACTTTCTCCTAGCTGCTTTCCTTTGAAGCAGAAACACGTTTACATCCTAGCCCCATTGAAGAACCATAGAAATGCCGGTTAGAAAAAGCATTACTTCTGCGTGTAGACCCAGCCAGGAATGGCCTAGCCTGGAATCCCCTGCACCATTCTGCAGCTTTCCAGCTGCGTCACACACTGGCAAAAGAAACTTTCTCCTAGCTGCTTTCCTTTGAAGCAGAAACACGTTTACATCCTAGCCCCATTGAAGAACCATAGAAATGCCGGTTAGAAAAAGCATTACTTCTGCTGTGTAGACCCAGCCAGGAATGGCCTAGCCTGGAATCCCCTGCACCATTCTGCAGCTTTCCAGCTGCCGTCACACACTGGCAAAAGAAACTTTCTCCTAGCTGCTTTCCTTTGAAGCAGAAACACGTTTACATCCTAGCCCCATTGAAGAACCATAGAAATGCCGGTTAGAAAAAGCACTACTTCTGCGTGTAGACCCAGCCAGGAATGGCCTAGCCTGGAATCCCCTGCACCATTCTGCAGCTTTCCAGCTCCCTCACACACTGGCAAAAGAAACTTTCTCCTAGCTGCTTTCCTTTGAAGCAGAAACACGTTTACATCCTAGCCCCATTGAAGAACCATAGAAATGCCGGTTAGAAAAAGCATTACTTCTGTGTGTAGACCCAGCCAGGAATGGCCTAGCCTGGAATCCCCTGCACCATTCTGCAGCTTTCCAGCTCCTCACACACTGGCAAAAGAAACTTTCTCCTAGCTGCTTTCCTTTGAAGCAGAAACACGTTTACATCCTAGCCCCATTGAAGAACCATAGAAATGCCGGTTAGAAAAAGCATTACTTCTGCTGTGTAGACCCAGCCAGGAATGGCCTAGCCTGGAATCCCCTGCACCATTCTGCAGCTTTCCAGCTCCCTCACACACTGGCAAAAGAAACTTTCTCCTAGCTGCTTTCCTTTGAAGCAGAAACACGTTTACATCCTAGCCCCATTGAAGAACCATAGAAATGCCGGTTAGAAAAAGCACTACTTCTGCTTGTAGACCCAGCCAGGAATGGCCTAGCCTGGAATCCCCTGCACCATTCTGCAGCTTTCCAGCTCCGTCACACACTGGCAAAAGAAACTTTCTCCTAGCTGCTTTCCTTTGAAGCAGAAACACGTTTACATCCTAGCCCCATTGAAGAACCATAGAAATGCCGGTTAGAAAAAGCATTACTTCTGCGTGTAGACCCAGCCAGGAATGGCCTAGCCTGGAATCCCCTGCACCATTCTGCAGCTTTCCAGCTCCCTCACACACTGGCAAAAGAAACTTTCTCCTAGCTGCTTTCCTTTGAAGCAGAAACACGTTTACATCCTAGCCCCATTGAAGAACCATAGAAATGCCGGTTAGAAAAAGCATTACTTCTGCTTGTAGACCCAGCCAGGAATGGCCTAGCCTGGAATCCCCTGCACCATTCTGCAGCTTTCCAGCTCCCTCACACACTGGCAAAAGAAACTTTCTCCTAGCTGCTTTCCTTTGAAGCAGAAACACGTTTACATCCTAGCCCCATTGAAGAACCATAGAAATGCCGGTTAGAAAAAGCATTACTTCTGCTGTGTAGACCCAGCCAGGAATGGCCTAGCCTGGAATCCCCTGCACCATTCTGCAGCTTTCCAGCTGCGTCACACACTGGCAAAAGAAACTTTCTCCTAGCTGCTTTCCTTTGAAGCAGAAACACGTTTACATCCTAGCCCCATTGAAGAACCATAGAAATGCCGGTTAGAAAAAGCATTACTTCTGCTGTGTAGACCCAGCCAGGAATGGCCTAGCCTGGAATCCCCTGCACCATTCTGCAGCTTTCCAGCTCCCTCACACACTGGCAAAAGAAACTTTCTCCTAGCTGCTTTCCTTTGAAGCAGAAACACGTTTACATCCTAGCCCCATTGAAGAACCATAGAAATGCCGGTTAGAAAAAGCATTACTTCTGCGTGTAGACCCAGCCAGGAATGGCCTAGCCTGGAATCCCCTGCACCATTCTGCAGCTTTCCAGCTGCGTCACACACTGGCAAAAGAAACTTTCTCCTAGCTGCTTTCCTTTGAAGCAGAAACACGTTTACATCCTAGCCCCATTGAAGAACCATAGAAATGCCGGTTAGAAAAAGCATTCCTTCTGCTTGTAGACCCAGCCAGGAATGGCCTAGCCTGGAATCCCCTGCACCATTCTGCAGCTTTCCAGCTCCGTCACACACTGGCAAAAGAAACTTTCTCCTAGCTGCTTTCCTTTGAAGCAGAAACACGTTTACATCCTAGCCCCATTGAAGAACCATAGAAATGCCGGTTAGAAAAAGCACTCCTTCTGCTGTGTAGACCCAGCCAGGAATGGCCTAGCCTGGAATCCCCTGCACCATTCTGCAGCTTTCCAGCTCCTCACACACTGGCAAAAGAAACTTTCTCCTAGCTGCTTTCCTTTGAAGCAGAAACACGTTTACATCCTAGCCCCATTGAAGAACCATAGAAATGCCGGTTAGAAAAAGCATTACTTCTGCTTATAGACCCAGCCAGGAATGGCCTAGCCTGGAATCCCCTGCACCATTCTGCAGCTTTCCAGCTGCGTCACACACTGGCAAAAGAAACTTTCTCCTAGCTGCTTTCCTTTGAAGCAGAAACACGTTTACATCCTAGCCCCATTGAAGAACCATAGAAATGCCGGTTAGAAAAAGCACTCCTTCTGCTTATAGACCCAGCCAGGAATGGCCTAGCCTGGAATCCCCTGCACCATTCTGCAGCTTTCCAGCTCCCTCACACACTGGCAAAAGAAACTTTCTCCTAGCTGCTTTCCTTTGAAGCAGAAACACGTTTACATCCTAGCCCCATTGAAGAACCATAGAAATGCCGGTTAGAAAAAGCACTCCTTCTGCTTATAGACCCAGCCAGGAATGGCCTAGCCTGGAATCCCCTGCACCATTCTGCAGCTTTCCAGCTCCGTCACACACTGGCAAAAGAAACTTTCTCCTAGCTGCTTTCCTTTGAAGCAGAAACACGTTTACATCCTAGCCCCATTGAAGAACCATAGAAATGCCGGTTAGAAAAAGCACTCCTTCTGCTTATAGACCCAGCCAGGAATGGCCTAGCCTGGAATCCCCTGCACCATTCTGCAGCTTTCCAGCTGCGTCACACACTGGCAAAAGAAACTTTCTCCTAGCTGCTTTCCTTTGAAGCAGAAACACGTTTACATCCTAGCCCCATTGAAGAACCATAGAAATGCCGGTTAGAAAAAGCATTACTTCTGCTTATAGACCCAGCCAGGAATGGCCTAGCCTGGAATCCCCTGCACCATTCTGCAGCTTTCCAGCTCCGTCACACACTGGCAAAAGAAACTTTCTCCTAGCTGCTTTCCTTTGAAGCAGAAACACGTTTACATCCTAGCCCCATTGAAGAACCATAGAAATGCCGGTTAGAAAAAGCACTCCTTCTGCTTATAGACCCAGCCAGGAATGGCCTAGCCTGGAATCCCCTGCACCATTCTGCAGCTTTCCAGCTGCGTCACACACTGGCAAAAGAAACTTTCTCCTAGCTGCTTTCCTTTGAAGCAGAAACACGTTTACATCCTAGCCCCATTGAAGAACCATAGAAATGCCGGTTAGAAAAAGCACTCCTTCTGCTTATAGACCCAGCCAGGAATGGCCTAGCCTGGAATCCCCTGCACCATTCTGCAGCTTTCCAGCTCCTCACACACTGGCAAAAGAAACTTTCTCCTAGCTGCTTTCCTTTGAAGCAGAAACACGTTTACATCCTAGCCCCATTGAAGAACCATAGAAATGCCGGTTAGAAAAAGCATTACTTCTGTGTGTAGACCCAGCCAGGAATGGCCTAGCCTGGAATCCCCTGCACCATTCTGCAGCTTTCCAGCTCCCTCACACACTGGCAAAAGAAACTTTCTCCTAGCTGCTTTCCTTTGAAGCAGAAACACGTTTACATCCTAGCCCCATTGAAGAACCATAGAAATGCCGGTTAGAAAAAGCATTACTTCTGCTTATAGACCCAGCCAGGAATGGCCTAGCCTGGAATCCCCTGCACCATTCTGCAGCTTTCCAGCTGCGTCACACACTGGCAAAAGAAACTTTCTCCTAGCTGCTTTCCTTTGAAGCAGAAACACGTTTACATCCTAGCCCCATTGAAGAACCATAGAAATGCCGGTTAGAAAAAGCATTACTTCTGCTTATAGACCCAGCCAGGAATGGCCTAGCCTGGAATCCCCTGCACCATTCTGCAGCTTTCCAGCTGCGTCACACACTGGCAAAAGAAACTTTCTCCTAGCTGCTTTCCTTTGAAGCAGAAACACGTTTACATCCTAGCCCCATTGAAGAACCATAGAAATGCCGGTTAGAAAAAGCATTACTTCTGCTTATAGACCCAGTCAGGAATGGCCTAGCCTGGAATCCCCTGCACCATTCTGCAGCTTTCCAGCTGCCGTCACACACTGGCAAAAGAAACTTTCTCCTAGCTGCTTTCCTTTGAAGCAGAAACACGTTTACATCCTAGCCCCATTGAAGAACCATAGAAATGCCGGTTAGAAAAAGCATTCCTTCTGTGTGTAGACCCAGCCAGGAATGGCCTAGCCTGGAATCCCCTGCACCATTCTGCAGCTTTCCAGCTGCGTCACACACTGGCAAAAGAAACTTTCTCCTAGCTGCTTTCCTTTGAAGCAGAAACACGTTTACATCCTAGCCCCATTGAAGAACCATAGAAATGCCGGTTAGAAAAAGCATTCCTTCTGCTGTGTAGACCCAGCCAGGAATGGCCTAGCCTGGAATCCCCTGCACCATTCTGCAGCTTTCCAGCTCCCTCACACACTGGCAAAAGAAACTTTCTCCTAGCTGCTTTCCTTTGAAGCAGAAACACGTTTACATCCTAGCCCCATTGAAGAACCATAGAAATGCCGGTTAGAAAAAGCACTCCTTCTGTGTGTAGACCCAGCCAGGAATGGCCTAGCCTGGAATCCCCTGCACCATTCTGCAGCTTTCCAGCTCCCTCACACACTGGCAAAAGAAACTTTCTCCTAGCTGCTTTCCTTTGAAGCAGAAACACGTTTACATCCTAGCCCCATTGAAGAACCATAGAAATGCCGGTTAGAAAAAGCACTACTTCTGCTTATAGACCCAGCAAGGAATGGCCTAGCCTGGAATCCCCTGCACCATTCTGCAGCTTTCCAGCTCCCTCACACACTGGCAAAAGAAACTTTCTCCTAGCTGCTTTCCTTTGAAGCAGAAACACGTTTACATCCTAGCCCCATTGAAGAACCATAGAAATGCCGGTTAGAAAAAGCATTACTTCTGTGTGTAGACCCAGCCAGGAATGGCCTAGCCTGGAATCCCCTGCACCATTCTGCAGCTTTCCAGCTCCCTCACACACTGGCAAAAGAAACTTTCTCCTAGCTGCTTTCCTTTGAAGCAGAAACACGTTTACATCCTAGCCCCATTGAAGAACCATAGAAATGCCGGTTAGAAAAAGCATTACTTCTGCTTATAGACCCAGCCAGGAATGGCCTAGCCTGGAATCCCCTGCACCATTCTGCAGCTTTCCAGCTGCGTCACACACTGGCAAAAGAAACTTTCTCCTAGCTGCTTTCCTTTGAAGCAGAAACACGTTTACATCCTAGCCCCATTGAAGAACCATAGAAATGCCGGTTAGAAAAAGCATTACTTCTCTGTGTAGACCCAGCCAGGAATGGCCTAGCCTGGAATCCCCTGCACCATTCTGCAGCTTTCCAGCTGCGTCACACACTGGCAAAAGAAACTTTCTCCTAGCTGCTTTCCTTTGAAGCAGAAACACGTTTACATCCTAGCCCCATTGAAGAACCATAGAAATGCCGGTTAGAAAAAGCATTACTTCTGCGTGTAGACCCAGCCAGGAATGGCCTAGCCTGGAATCCCCTGCACCATTCTGCAGCTTTCCAGCTGCGTCACACACTGGCAAAAGAAACTTTCTCCTAGCTGCTTTCCTTTGAAGCAGAAACACGTTTACATCCTAGCCCCATTGAAGAACCATAGAAATGCCGGTTAGAAAAAGCATTCCTTCTCATTGTAGACCCAGCCAGGAATGGCCTAGCCTGGAATCCCCTGCACCATTCTGCAGCTTTCCAGCTGCGTCACACACTGGCAAAAGAAACTTTCTCCTAGCTGCTTTCCTTTGAAGCAGAAACACGTTTACATCCTAGCCCCATTGAAGAACCATAGAAATGCCGGTTAGAAAAAGCATTACTTCTGTGTGTAGACCCAGCCAGGAATGGCCTAGCCTGGAATCCCCTGCACCATTCTGCAGCTTTCCAGCTGCGTCACACACTGGCAAAAGAAACTTTCTCCTAGCTGCTTTCCTTTGAAGCAGAAACACGTTTACATCCTAGCCCCATTGAAGAACCATAGAAATGCCGGTTAGAAAAAGCATTACTTCTGTTGTGTAGACCCAGCCAGGAATGGCCTAGCCTGGAATCCCCTGCACCATTCTGCAGCTTTCCAGCTCCCTCACACACTGGCAAAAGAAACTTTCTCCTAGCTGCTTTCCTTTGAAGCAGAAACACGTTTACATCCTAGCCCCATTGAAGAACCATAGAAATGCCGGTTAGAAAAAGCACTCCTTCTGCTTGTAGACCCAGCCAGGAATGGCCTAGCCTGGAATCCCCTGCACCATTCTGCAGCTTTCCAGCTGCGTCACACACTGGCAAAAGAAACTTTCTCCTAGCTGCTTTCCTTTGAAGCAGAAACACGTTTACATCCTAGCCCCATTGAAGAACCATAGAAATGCCGGTTAGAAAAAGCATTACTTCTGTGTGTAGACCCAGCCAGGAATGGCCTAGCCTGGAATGCCCCTGCACCATTCTGCAGCTTTCCAGCTCCCTCACACACTGGCAAAAGAAACTTTCTCCTAGCTGCTTTCCTTTGAAGCAGAAACACGTTTACATCCTAGCCCCATTGAAGAACCATAGAAATGCCGGTTAGAAAAAGCATTACTTCTGTGTGTAGACCCAGCCAGGAATGGCCTAGCCTGGAATCCCCTGCACCATTCTGCAGCTTTCCAGCTCCCTCACACACTGGCAAAAGAAACTTTCTCCTAGCTGCTTTCCTTTGAAGCAGAAACACGTTTACATCCTAGCCCCATTGAAGAACCATAGAAATGCCGGTTAGAAAAAGCACTACTTCTGCGTGTAGACCCAGCCAGGAATGGCCTAGCCTGGAATCCCCTGCACCATTCTGCAGCTTTCCAGCTCCCTCACACACTGGCAAAAGAAACTTTCTCCTAGCTGCTTTCCTTTGAAGCAGAAACACGTTTACATCCTAGCCCCATTGAAGAACCATAGAAATGCCGGTTAGAAAAAGCATTACTTCTGCTGTGTAGACCCAGCCAGGAATGGCCTAGCCTGGAATCCCCTGCACCATTCTGCAGCTTTCCAGCTCCCTCACACACTGGCAAAAGAAACTTTCTCCTAGCTGCTTTCCTTTGAAGCAGAAACACGTTTACATCCTAGCCCCATTGAAGAACCATAGAAATGCCGGTTAGAAAAAGCATTACTTCTGTGTGTAGACCCAGCCAGGAATGGCCTAGCCTGGAATCCCCTGCACCATTCTGCAGCTTTCCAGCTCCCTCACACACTGGCAAAAGAAACTTTCTCCTAGCTGCTTTCCTTTGAAGCAGAAACACGTTTACATCCTAGCCCCATTGAAGAACCATAGAAATGCCGGTTAGAAAAAGCATTACTTCTGCTTATAGACCCAGTCAGGAATGGCCTAGCCTGGAATCCCCTGCACCATTCTGCAGCTTTCCAGCTGCGTCACACACTGGCAAAAGAAACTTTCTCCTAGCTGCTTTCCTTTGAAGCAGAAACACGTTTACATCCTAGCCCCATTGAAGAACCATAGAAATGCCGGTTAGAAAAAGCATTACTTCTGCTTATAGACCCAGCCAGGAATGGCCTAGCCTGGAATCCCCTGCACCATTCTGCAGCTTTCCAGCTGCCGTCACACACTGGCAAAAGAAACTTTCTCCTAGCTGCTTTCCTTTGAAGCAGAAACACGTTTACATCCTAGCCCCATTGAAGAACCATAGAAATGCCGGTTAGAAAAAGCACTCCTTCTGCTTATAGACCCAGTCAGGAATGGCCTAGCCTGGAATCCCCTGCACCATTCTGCAGCTTTCCAGCTGCGTCACACACTGGCAAAAGAAACTTTCTCCTAGCTGCTTTCCTTTGAAGCAGAAACACGTTTACATCCTAGCCCCATTGAAGAACCATAGAAATGCCGGTTAGAAAAAGCACTTACTTCTGTGTGTAGACCCAGCCAGGAATGGCCTAGCCTGGAATCCCTGCACCATTCTGCAGCTTTCCAGCTCCCTCACACACTGGCAAAAGAAACTTTCTCCTAGCTGCTTTCCTTTGAAGCAGAAACACGTTTACATCCTAGCCCCATTGAAGAACCATAGAAATGCCGGTTAGAAAAAGCATTACTTCTGTTTTTAGACCCAGCAGGAATGGCCTAGCCTGGAATCCCCTGCACCATTCTGCAGCTTTCCAGCTGCGTCACACACTGGCAAAAGAAACTTTCTCCTAGCTGCTTTCCTTTGAAGCAGAAACACGTTTACATCCTAGCCCCATTGAAGAACCATAGAAATGCCGGTTAGAAAAAGCATTACTTCTCTGTGTAGACCCAGCCAGGAATGGCCTAGCCTGGAATCCCCTGCACCATTCTGCAGCTTTCCAGCTGCGTCACACACTGGCAAAAGAAACTTTCTCCTAGCTGCTTTCCTTTGAAGCAGAAACACGTTTACATCCTAGCCCCATTGAAGAACCATAGAAATGCCGGTTAGAAAAAGCATTACTTCTGTGTGTAGACCCAGCCAGGAATGGCCTAGCCTGGAATCCCCTGCACCATTCTGCAGCTTTCCAGCTCCCTCACACACTGGCAAAAGAAACTTTCTCCTAGCTGCTTTCCTTTGAAGCAGAAACACGTTTACATCCTAGCCCAATTGAAGAACCATAGAAATGCCGGTTAGAAAAAGCATTACTTCTGTGTGTAGACCCAGCCAGGAATGGCCTAGCCTGGAATCCCCTGCACCATTCTGCAGCTTTCCAGCTGCGTCACACACTGGCAAAAGAAACTTTCTCCTAGCTGCTTTCCTTTGAAGCAGAAACACGTTTACATCCTAGCCCCATTGAAGAACCATAGAAATGCCGGTTAGAAAAAGCATTACTTCTGTGTGTAGACCCAGCCAGGAATGGCCTAGCCTGGAATCCCCTGCACCATTCTGCAGCTTTCCAGCTCCCTCACACACTGGCAAAAGAAACTTTCTCCTAGCTGCTTTCCTTTGAAGCAGAAACACGTTTACATCCTAGCCCCACTTGAAGAACCATAGAAATGCCGGTTAGAAAAAGCATTACTTCTGCGTGTAGACCCAGCCAGGAATGGCCTAGCCTGGAATCCCCTGCACCATTCTGCAGCTTTCCAGCTGCGTCACACACTGGCAAAAGAAACTTTCTCCTAGCTGCTTTCCTTTGAAGCAGAAACACGTTTACATCCTAGCCCCATTGAAGAACCATAGAAATGCCGGTTAGAAAAAGCATTACTTCTGTGTGTAGACCCAGCCAGGAATGGCCTAGCCTGGAATCCCCTGCACCATTCTGCAGCTTTCCAGCTCCCTCACACACTGGCAAAAGAAACTTTCTCCTAGCTGCTTTCCTTTGAAGCAGAAACACGTTTACATCCTAGCCCCATGAAGAACCATAGAAATGCCGGTTAGAAAAAGCACTCCTTCTGCGTGTAGACCCAGCCAGGAATGGCCTAGCCTGGAATCCCCTGCACCATTCTGCAGCTTTCCAGCTCCCTCACACACTGGCAAAAGAAACTTTCTCCTAGCTGCTTTCCTTTGAAGCAGAAACACGTTTACATCCTAGCCCCATTGAAGAACCATAGAAATGCCGGTTAGAAAAAGCATTACTTCTGTGTGTAGACCCAGCCAGGAATGGCCTAGCCTGGAATCCCCCTGCACCATTCTGCAGCTTTCCAGCTCCCTCACACACTGGCAAAAGAAACTTTCTCCTAGCTGCTTTCCTTTGAAGCAGAAACACGTTTACATCCTAGCCCCATTGAAGAACCATAGAAATGCCGGTTAGAAAAAGCATTACTTCTGTGTGTAGACCCAGCCAGGAATGGCCTAGCCTGGAATCCCCTGCACCATTCTGCAGCTTTCCAGCTCCCTCACACACTGGCAAAAGAAACTTTCTCCTAGCTGCTTTCCTTTGAAGCAGAAACACGTTTACATCCTAGCCCCACTGAAGAACCATAGAAATGCCGGTTAGAAAAAGCATTACTTCTGCTTATAGACCCAGTCAGGAATGGCCTAGCCTGGAATCCCCTGCACCATTCTGCAGCTTTCCAGCTGCCGTCACACACTGGCAAAAGAAACTTTCTCCTAGCTGCTTTCCTTTGAAGCAGAAACACGTTTACATCCTAGCCCCATTGAAGAACCATAGAAATGCCGGTTAGAAAAAGCATTACTTCTGCTTATAGACCCAGCCAGGAATGGCCTAGCCTGGAATCCCCTGCACCATTCTGCAGCTTTCCAGCTGCGTCACACACTGGCAAAAGAAACTTTCTCCTAGCTGCTTTCCTTTGAAGCAGAAACACGTTTACATCCTAGCCCCATTGAAGAACCATAGAAATGCCGGTTAGAAAAAGCACTCCTTCTGCTTATAGACCCAGCCAGGAATGGCCTAGCCTGGAATCCCCTGCACCATTCTGCAGCTTTCCAGCTCGCTCACACACTGGCAAAAGAAACTTTCTCCTAGCTGCTTTCCTTTGAAGCAGAAACACGTTTACATCCTAGCCCCATTGAAGAACCATAGAAATGCCGGTTAGAAAAAGCACTACTTCTGCGTGTAGACCCAGCCAGGAATGGCCTAGCCTGGAATCCCCTGCACCATTCTGCAGCTTTCCAGCTGCGTCACACACTGGCAAAAGAAACTTTCTCCTAGCTGCTTTCCTTTGAAGCAGAAACACGTTTACATCCTAGCCCCATTGAAGAACCATAGAAATGCCGGTTAGAAAAAGCACTCCTTCTGTGTGTAGACCCAGCCAGGAATGGCCTAGCCTGGAATCCCCTGCACCATTCTGCAGCTTTCCAGCTCCCTCACACACTGGCAAAAGAAACTTTCTCCTAGCTGCTTTCCTTTGAAGCAGAAACACGTTTACATCCTAGCCCCATTGAAGAACCATAGAAATGCCGGTTAGAAAAAGCATTACTTCTGCTTGTAGACCCAGCCAGGAATGGCCTAGCCTGGAATCCCCTGCACCATTCTGCAGCTTTCCAGCTCCCTCACACACTGGCAAAAGAAACTTTCTCCTAGCTGCTTTCCTTTGAAGCAGAAACACGTTTACATCCTAGCCCCATTGAAGAACCATAGAAATGCCGGTTAGAAAAAGCATTACTTCTGCTTATAGACCCAGCCAGGAATGGCCTAGCCTGGAATCCCCTGCACCATTCTGCAGCTTTCCAGCTGCGTCACACACTGGCAAAAGAAACTTTCTCCTAGCTGCTTTCCTTTGAAGCAGAAACACGTTTACATCCTAGCCCCATTGAAGAACCATAGAAATGCCGGTTAGAAAAAGCATTCCTTCTGCTTATAGACCCAGCCAGGAATGGCCTAGCCTGGAATCCCCTGCACCATTCTGCAGCTTTCCAGCTGCGTCACACACTGGCAAAAGAAACTTTCTCCTAGCTGCTTTCCTTTGAAGCAGAAACACGTTTACATCCTAGCCCCATTGAAGAACCATAGAAATGCCGGTTAGAAAAAGCACTCCTTCTGCTGTGTAGACCCAGCCAGGAATGGCCTAGCCTGGAATCCCCTGCACCATTCTGCAGCTTTCCAGCTCCCTCACACACTGGCAAAAGAAACTTTCTCCTAGCTGCTTTCCTTTGAAGCAGAAACACGTTTACATCCTAGCCCCATTGAAGAACCATAGAAATGCCGGTTAGAAAAAGCACTCCTTCTACGTGTAGACCCAGCCAGGAATGGCCTAGCCTGGAATCCCCTGCACCATTCTGCAGCTTTCCAGCTGCCTCACACACTGGCAAAAGAAACTTTCTCCTAGCTGCTTTCCTTTGAAGCAGAAACACGTTTACATCCTAGCCCCATTGAAGAACCATAGAAATGCCGGTTAGAAAAAGCATTACTTCTGCTGTGTAGACCCAGCCAGGAATGGCCTAGCCTGGAATCCCCTGCACCATTCTGCAGCTTTCCAGCTCCCTCACACACTGGCAAAAGAAACTTTCTCCTAGCTGCTTTCCTTTGAAGCAGAAACACGTTTACATCCTAGCCCCACTTGAAGAACCATAGAAATGCCGGTTAGAAAAAGCACTTCCTTCTGCTTATAGACCCAGCCAGGAATGGCCTAGCCTGGAATCCCCTGCACCATTCTGCAGCTTTCCAGCTGCTCACACACTGGCAAAAGAAACTTTCTCCTAGCTGCTTTCCTTTGAAGCAGAAACACGTTTACATCCTAGCCCCATTGAAGAACCATAGAAATGCCGGTTAGAAAAAGCATTACTTCTGCGTGTAGACCCAGCCAGGAATGGCCTAGCCTGGAATCCCCTGCACCATTCTGCAGCTTTCCAGCTGCGTCACACACTGGCAAAAGAAACTTTCTCCTAGCTGCTTTCCTTTGAAGCAGAAACACGTTTACATCCTAGCCCCCATGAAGAACCATAGAAATGCCGGTTAGAAAAAGCAATACTTCTGTGTGTAGACCCAGCCAGGAATGGCCTAGCCTGGAATGCCCCTGCACCATTCTGCAGCTTTCCAGCTCCCTCACACACTGGCAAAAGAAACTTTCTCCTAGCTGCTTTCCTTTGAAGCAGAAACACGTTTACATCCTAGCCCCATTGAAGAACCATAGAAATGCCGGTTAGAAAAAGCATTACTTCTGTGTGTAGACCCAGCCAGGAATGGCCTAGCCTGGAATCCCCTGCACCATTCTGCAGCTTTCCAGCTCCCTCACACACTGCAAAAGAAACTTTCTCCTAGCTGCTTTCCTTTGAAGCAGAAACACGTTTACATCCTAGCCCCATTGAAGAACCATAGAAATGCCGGTTAGAAAAAGCACTACTTCTGTGTGTAGACCCAGCCAGGAATGGCCTAGCCTGGAATCCCCCTGCACCATTCTGCAGCTTTCCAGCTCCCTCACACACTGGCAAAAGAAACTTTCTCCTAGCTGCTTTCCTTTGAAGCAGAAACACGTTTACATCCTAGCCCCATTGAAGAACCATAGAAATGCCGTTTAGAAAAAGCACTCCTTCTGCGTGTAGACCCAGCCAGGAATGGCCTAGCCTGGAATCCCCTGCACCATTCTGCAGCTTTCCAGCTCCCTCACACACTGGCAAAAGAAACTTTCTCCTAGCTGCTTTCCTTTGAAGCAGAAACACGTTTACATCCTAGCCCCATTGAAGAACCATAGAAATGCCGGTTAGAAAAAGCATTACTTCTGTGTGTAGACCCAGCCCAGGAATGGCCTAGCCTGGAATCCCCTGCACCATTCTGCAGCTTTCCAGCTCCCTCACACACTGGCAAAAGAAACTTTCTCCTAGCTGCTTTCCTTTGAAGCAGAAACACGTTTACATCCTAGCCCCAATGAAGAACCATAGAAATGCCGGTTAGAAAAAGCACTCTTCTGCTTGTAGACCCAGCCAGGAATGGCCTAGCCTGGAATCCCCTGCACCATTCTGCAGCTTTCCAGCTGCGTCACACACTGGCAAAAGAAAATTTCTCCTAGCTGCTTTCCTTTGAAGCAGAAACACGTTTACATCCTAGCCCCATTGAAGAACCATAGAAATGCCGGTTAGAAAAAGCATCCTTCTGCTGTGTAGACCCAGCCAGGAATGGCCTAGCCTGGAATCCCCTGCACCATTCTGCAGCTTTCCAGCTGCGTCACACACTGGCAAAGAAACTTTCTCCTAGCTGCTTTCCTTTGAAGCAGAAACACGTTTACATCCTAGCCCCATTGAAGAACCATAGAAATGCCGTTAGAAAAAGCACTCCTTCTGCTTATAGACCCAGCCAGGAATGGCCTAGCCTGGAATCCCCTGCACCATTCTGCAGCTTTCCAGCTCCCTCACACACTGGCAAAAGAAACTTTCTCCTAGCTGCTTTCCTTTGAAGCAGAAAGAACACGTTTACATCCTAGCCCCATTGAAGAACCATAGAAATGCCGTTTAGAAAAAGCACTCATTCTGCTTGTAGACCCAGCCAGGAATGGCCTAGCCTGGAATCCCCTGCACCATTCTGCAGCTTTCCAGCTCCCTCACCACACTGGCAAAAGAAACTTTCTCCTAGCTGCTTTCCTTTGAAGCAGAAACACGTTTACATCCTAGCCCCATTGAAGAACCATAGAAATGCCGGTTAGAAAAAGCAATACTTCTGTGTGTAGACCCAGCCAGGAATGGCCTAGCCTGGAATCCCCTGCACCATTCTGCAGCTTTCCAGCTCCCTCACACACTGGCAAAAGAAACTTTCTCCTAGCTGCTTTCCTTTGAAGCAGAAACACGTTTACATCCTAGCCCCATTGAAGAACCATAGAAATGCCGTTAGAAAAAGCACTCCTTCTGCGTAGTAGACCCAGCCAGGAATGGCCTAGCCTGGAATCCCCTGCACCATTCTGCAGCTTTCCAGCTGCGTCACACACTGGCAAAAGAAACTTTCTCCTAGCTGCTTTCCTTTGAAGCAGAAACACGTTTACATCCTAGCCCCATTGAAGAACCATAGAAATGCCGGTTAGAAAAAGCAATCCTTCTGCGTGTAGACCCAGCCAGGAATGGCCTAGCCTGGAATCCCCCGCCACCATTCTGCAGCTTTCCAGCTCCCTCACACACTGGCAAAAGAAACTTTCTCCTAGCTGCTTTCCTTTGAAGCAGAAACACGTTTACATCCTAGCCCCATTGAAGAACCATAGAAATGCCGGTTAGAAAAAAGCACTCCTTCTGCTTTAGACCAGCCCGGAATGGCCTAGCCTGGAATCCCCTGCACCATTCTGCAGCTTTCCAGCCTCCCTCACACACTGGCAAAAGAAACTTTCTCCTAGCTGCTTTCCTTTGAAGCAGAAACACGTTTACATCCTAGC